>NC_051180.1:79590345-79685856 GCF_013339695.2 Rhipicephalus sanguineus
TTTTCACCAACATCCAAGAATTCTTCTTCAAAGTGCATACACAGACGCTGCCTGTGAAGACCTGGTTAAGCAGCAAAGGCATCTTTGTATCTTCAGTTAACTGTCGCCTCTGTGAAGTTCCGGAAACTATAGAACATTGCTCATCAGCTGTAAAGACGCCATACTCTTCTGGGACGTTCTACAAAGGGCTTTAAAAAACAACTCGATTTAAATTGTATAGCATACGTTATCTCATGCCACCCAAAAGCCTTCTATGCCTGTTGACATGCTATTACTAATGGGTATGCACAGTTTATGGAAAAACTCGCATGTTAGACAGGCATGCGGAACCCATGGTATCATCGCGGTTTGCATCTCATTCAAAGGCTCTTCAGCTAAAAGACTTTTACGAACAATTAGAGTTTCAACGGACTGGTATCCACTCTTCATGAAATGTATAGCTTTAATAACCCTTTAGGACTTCTGTGTAACGCTTGTGCGCTGGTAGAAGCCGCCTTGAGTATTTTGTTCGCTATGTATGAATTACACACATTTGTAATAAATACCATGAAAGAAAAAAAAAAAGCATCGGCATGCCCCTGAGGTAGAACACTGGGCTCCCACGCAGAGGGCCCAGGTTCAAGCCTCGTTCCATCCTGAATTTTTTTTTTATTTCCTTTTTTATTTCGCGCGATAGTGGTTACGGACACTGACGGCGGCGGCGGCGGCGGCCAACTACGGCCGTTGAAATGATCTCATAACAGCTTTCGCTGTAATAGATCTTGTGGTCAAGGTATGTTAGTCTGTCAGTGGCGAGCTTTAAGAATTTGTCCTCCTGATTTTTCAGATTCAGTATTGCTTGTTCCAAGAACATAACATCATAATTGTTAGGGTTTTACGTCCCAAAACCACGATATGGTAATCAGGGACACCGTAGTGGAGGGTCCGGAGATTTCGACACCTGTGTTCTTAAACGTTGACCTAAATTAAGTACACGAACCTCTAGCTTTCGCCGCCATCGAAACGCGGCCGCCGCGGCCGGGTTCGATCCCGCGACGTTTCGGATCAGCAGTTCAGCACCATAACCACTAGACCACCGCGGCGCGTATCCCAAGAACAGAAGATTATCAGCAGAACAGATTATTGGTGTCATCAAGAGGAGCACAAGACGAGCATCGGTCTCGTGTTTTACTTTGTGTAGGTTTCACTCATGTTTACCGTGTATCGCCTTCAGCTTTGCGTTGTGTGCCTAACATATTGTGCGCCTCGTGAACAAACTGTACATATTTACTCGTGCATTTATGCACAGCTTTATGGACTGACATTGCGCGTGACAGATTTGTCTCTACTCGTGTGCATCTTTCGTTGGTTTCTTTCACGTGTTTCATCAGTTCTGTAAGATAAGAATCAGAGATAAGACCTGAACTGTGCTGGACGTCACAACACATATGAAGAACAATATGCTTGTATTCTCAGCCAAGCTTCTGAGAAGCAGGAAACACAATTACAAAAGGAGTTTCTGATTTAAAAGAGTCGCCGCGGTAGTGCAGTGGTTATGGTGCTCGACTGCTGAGCCGCAGATCGCGGGTTCGATGACTGCCACGGTGGTCGCATTTCCGATGAAGGCGAGATGCCAGAGGGCCGTGTACTGCGCTATGTCACCGAAGGTTTAAAGAACGCTGGATGTAAGAATGTCCTGACCCTCCACCACGGCGTGCCTCATAATCATACCGTGGTTTCGACACGTAAAACCCCAGATATCATACATAGCTTACATACATAGCTACATACATACATAGTGACGTCATGGACGCACAACATGGCTCCAACATGGCGGCTTTAATGACGTCAGGCAGTATAAGCACGAGGTGATTAACCTGCTTCAGTGCGACAATTCGTCGCTGGAACGCTATTCGCATCTGTGCTTGAATAACGAAGGAAGCAGCATGCGAGGTAGTGATAACACTTACGTGACGTCACAGAGTTCACGTCCCGCCATGTTCTGCTCCAACCTGGCTATTTCAGTGATGTCAGTACAAGCCATCTATACTAACCTGCTGGACGATGAAGACGAAACATGAGTGTAATTCGTCTTCGTGGTTTTGGTTGCCCTTGGAGAGCGAGGGTGTATAGGCCGATTCTTGAAGGTTTCGTCATTGAGTCTGTCGCTGCGGCTGGTGCTAAAATAATGCCTGGCTGGCTCAAGCTGAAACGAGGGCCAAGTGTCGCTTGCGCCAGGGAGTAGCTTGACTGTAGACGAAGCCAGTAGTAGCCAGCCGGTGCCTCCCTGCTGCCACGTCGGCGGCTAGCCTATCGAAATCGGCAAGGGAAGCAAATGCCAGGGACTCCAGTAACAGTAAGTGCGCTTGCATTCCAAAAACACCGCAGAACAAAGAATACAAAACGTGAGTTCATCTTTAAGCTGCTTCTGTGCCGACCCGAAATTCTGTCGTGAACCGAGGCCATCGTCTCTCGCTTGAGTGTCCGTCATGCCAGCAGAGTTAAAAATCACGCTCACATGGGATCACACGAGTTAAAAATCACGCTCCCGCTAGTTGCACAACACATCCTCACTTCACATGTTAGTTTTTCTTGCGTGACAGAAATTCTTTAACAAGAAGGCGTTTTGTGCCGGGTTCCACCAAGAATGTACTGGGGTCATTTTCATCGACGAAATTGCGTCTGAAGAAGACCAAGCGAATACGTCTCAAAAATAGTCAGAATGAAATCTTCGTCCTATAGGCGCTCGATCGAGGAATCGACCCAATGACACATCGATGCTCGAACACAGCAGCCCGACGCGCTAACCACCAGGTCAGCTAAATGTAGTAGACTGCTCGACAATTGGAAACGCGGTACTCGGAGCGCGTGGCTACCGGCGGTGAGGGTGACAGTGAGAAAGAGAGCGTTTGTGACGCATGGTGACTGCATCCGGTAAACAGTCGTTCATTTTGTGCTCCTCGGTGACGCCGGTGGAGCGCTGCAATCATTCGTACGCCCGCCAGCTCCAGCCGCTTCGCGCGCTGCGGCCCGTGATCGCAGTGTTTTGAAGTATGGCAAGCAGCGTTCCGCCGGCGCCCCCAAGAAACACCAACCGAACGGCTGTTTACAGGATGCAGTGACCATGCATCACAAATGCTCTTGCCGTCACCATCAGCAGCCACGCGCTACGAGTACTGCGTTTCAATCCCCGAGCACTGTGCTTCGGCCCGAGCTCTTGATGAGAACGGCACCGCCATCTAGCAGCCGTGCAGCGAAGTACTGCATCATCACACTGGATGACCACAGTAGCTTATGGGAGCGTGTCAATGAGGTTTCTGGCTCATGTGCGGCTCTCTGCCCTCGTATAAGGCTGACAAGGAGTGCACTTTAAAGGCACAGCGGCATTGTTTACAAGCCACGTACTGCTACTTGGGATGATGCCAAATAATAATGCAGCTTGCTTATGAATCACAGAAAAGCAGTGACGTAGGCAAACGAATTTCATGAAACTAGCAGCGTTAGACAGGCAAGAAACGCATCGGAGAGAAGCACAAACCATTCGTGCTTACTTGGCCCACACAACGATGTGTGATTCGCACATTCCTGAAGCTCTCAGCTTCACGAATTAACGCTTCAATTAGGCTGAGCTCTTCAAGTTAACGGGCTGCCGTAGACACTTCCTAGCCAAGCCAAAAGTACTCATGATTTGGTCGAAGTCGCTCGCCAAGCGAAGCCGCAAGACTATCATCAACGGGCAAGTAGTACGCATTTCACGGCAGCGGACCGAAAGTTCGAGAAGCGATTTACGGGCAGCCCCTTCGCCTTTGTTTCTGAGGACTTCGAACGCCTGTCGTAGCAGCATTAACAATCACCTACCATTTTACGTCTATCACTTACCTCAGTCCAGCCACAACTAGATTACTCCTAACGGTTAACAGCGTTACTAGTTGAGATGGGAGCGCTGCGGCGCTAGGCGTCAACGTGGCAGCCTCGACGCAATGCAGGGCAGTATCTAAGATACATGTATCTTAGATACTATCGTAGATACTCTTTGGGTATCTGTATCTATATCGTGATACGTCTCGAAAGATGAGTATCTGTATCTGTATTTCCGGTGCATAAAAAATGTATCGTGTATCTTAAGATACAAGATACATCGATCGCAACACCACCGTGTGAAGCAATAAATATCCGCTGAACTCCGCTTCTCAGCGTGATACTGCGTCAATAAGCCACCTGAATAGAACTAAAGGCTGTGACGTTGTTTATTCTTTCCGTCACTGTCCATCAATGAGGGCAGGCGATGAGGTCGGTGCGTCCCTATTGGTGGAGCAGAGTCACGTGGTGGCGCTCACGCCGTCTCGAAAAATGCAAGCGCGCGAACGTCTACGCCTACCTGACCTTTCCTTTTTTCTTTCTTTTTTTTTTGCTTTCCAGCTTTTTTTTTTTGCCATGAGACTTGCTTTTAACCACTCCCCTGTGCTGCATTCTCCAATGCGTAGGGCGTCTATTGCGCAAACTCTGATGCCGCTATAATGTGGTTATCAATATTTCTCTTTCATGGTGCTTCGTTACGAAGTCTGTAGAATGCAAGCATAAGAATGCTTTGCGTCTCGTGCCTTTCACGGCGCAAATTTGAAGAATCTCGTGGATTTAAGTTTGACTTACACGCCATGAGATTGACTTAAATGCAAATAAGCATTTACCTAACGGAAGATATCTTGGCGTACCGTGTGTTTTAAATGCGAAGCATTTCTTAGTGAACCTGTGGCACTTTGAGCGTTTCCATCTACGCATATATATCTATCTGGCCGCCTACGTCTAGGTGCTCTCATGATTGCCTCCTAACTTGGTGTAGGACCAAATTGGCATGGCGAGGGTAAGAGGATTTGACGAATATGACTGTCGGGTAACGGCATGAATAACGTGAAGAGCCTGTCGCGTACGTCGTCAAATCCTTTCCTCCAGACACGTGTGGCACATACCCGTTTTCCACGGGCCGCGGTGTACGGGTATGCGCCACAGATGATTGACAGCTTACATCAACCGAGGAATGGCGAGAACAGACATTGGTAATTTAAATGAGAGAGCATGAAGAAAAATCGACGTCGGCAGTGTTGACCCGACGAATGGAAAGAATAAGATTTAGGATCCCAGAAGGAATCGAACCCAAGCATTCTGCGTGGCAATCACGTATTCTACCACAGAGCCACGCCATGTCTATAAACTGGTTTGGAAAAAAAGCCTATGCAGGCTTAATGGCGGTGCAACGTCAATTGGGGTTGTGGTGCTGGCTATCGAATTTTACAAGAAAGCAACGGACACTACATATGTACTCCTACGATAAAGGCGTCATATATTAACGCCTGTGGTTGCAGTGTTGGCTCCGCTTTTACAGCAGTCTAATAAAAATTACATTTTGTATTCTTGCGATTTGGCAAGCTATATTGAAGCATTGCTCGACCCCGGTGGAATATATTACAGAAAGTTACGTGTGATATTCACATGATTGCACCATAAAGTGCACTTAGTTTCGATAATATTGGCGTATGTACTCTAACCTGAGGGCTGACGTTACGTCGCGCCATAAGTTACCCTTTAAACGCCAGTGTTGTCGACGTGCCTGGAAAGCCCACGATGTGCACATAGCTACTACACTTACAAAAACACGTCCATCCACCTCGTAACGTTTGGCTCAAAGCCTTAAGCACAGCATAAAAGTACACGCTGACTGCTTCGCATGAAACCGATTCCCACAACGCGTGGGATCTGCCGAATGTTTTCTTCCTGCTAACTTTATTCAAAGAGTTCTTCAAATAACAATTAGATCGTTAGCAAAAAGAGTGCTTTCTAATTAGCTGTAATTCTTTTGCATTACATACATTACATAGGTCTCTGTATTGTTTTTTTCTGGTATATGGTAACTGCAATGTCTATCTTGTACCGTGCGGCCAACTTTCAAGCAAACATTTCTGTGCATACGTGTTTTCTGCTACATTAAATAGATCTATAATAACAAATTTGCAAATGTATCGAATGTATCTTAAGATATATTTGGAAACTATCGTATCGGATACAATATTTGCGGTAGTATCTTTTATCTGTATCTCAAATACTTGTGGCCCGAGTATCTTGTATCGTATCGCGGTACAATTTCAAAGTGTCTTTGCCCAGCCATGCCTCCACGTCAAAGGCTACAATACCGCCACAATTTTAACAGACCCTGGGCAATATTATGTTGCTGTGCTTAAGTCCAACTAAGTTGAAGCTACTTCTGTGACGTGACATTTCACTTATGTGTTACGAACGATACTCGTGAGAGAAGGACCAAACTTTTATAATGTTCACGTGTATTTCTCTAAAGGTAACTTATAAAACTTATATCACCACAGACCTGCCCAGAAAGGTGTCACTTGCATGAAAAACCAGAGCGATTCGTTGCCTTATTGAATTAATTATTTAACTTCTTAGTTACGAACTTCACAGACCTTGTTTTCATGAAAAGTTGAGTAATATACTTCCTGAAAAGTCTGGTTATAGCTCTACTCATACCGCTGTCACAGAGTTCACTGCTGATCATGATTGAGCCGGATCGGCATCAAAATTCTCGACAGTGATTGGTTCCCTTCTGCAGCCTGCGTAAAAGAGCCAGTCACGATGACGAAATTCTCTCCGGATCAGGCTCGAGTGGGGTCATAAAATTAACAGATCATGGTACGTGCAAATATGTTCAGTTTTTAGTAATCCATGATTGCTGCTAGTAAAGCCGCACAACCTTACGTTAATCATTTCTAAGCACCTGCCGCAGGCTAGAAATATAAGTAAGCCTCACGGGATACATGCCATAGCTGCGGAATCACTCAGCATTTGACGAAGACTCTATACGTAAGCGAACTGAAAACATTTCATTATCTTCATCAGCACGCCGTTATCACGTTTGGTTGCCGTGACATTCATCACTACTACCACCACCACTATTACAGCACTCTCGTTACCTTCGTTTTATCTTGAACGATTCAGAAGCGTACATTTTGCAGGAAATCGATAACAACTCTCGCAGTAGTTTTCCGCGTACTTTTTACCGCTCCGGCTTATTTCAGCACTGCACCGTACTTCGAGAGACGTGGCGTCGCAATCTCATATTATCGTGGCCGCGCCATCCTTGATTCTGTAGTTGCCGCCGCTGGTTTTTCAGAAGCTTTCGCCTTCTAAATCCACGGTTTCGCGCCGCTGCGCTTAGGATTTACGACGGCGTTGAATGAATGTACCCGCGACATTCGGTTGGACGTCGACTTGCTTTTGCCGTGGGGTGCGTTTTACATTGCGTTTCGACCAGTCGAAGATGAAAACAAACAAACACAAAGAAAAGTCTGATAAAAGCGTCGAGGAGGCGGTACTGCGGTCGAGATGAGAATACTGGCTGGAGCCAAGTAACTTTCTCAGGAGAACGCGTCTGGAAGGAGACAAAATACAGTGTGGCATGGGTCTGTGCGGCTGCCTGGACGACGGCTGAATCGAAAGTACGATAGAGAGATTAGGATAGAGTACGAAATACACCGTTAAGGTTTTCTTCTGGCACAGTCCGCAGTAGGGCTTTATCGAACATTGGCTCCTTCCCTGCCACCATACGTTTAGCCCTATTCGTGAAAGTGGGAGTCGAGCTTGGTATGAACTAAGTATATGCTTTTTAACACGAAAGTGTTTTATGCCGGGGTCCACCAAGACTTCAGTGACGTATTTCCGTCACGGAAATGACGTCGCAAAAATATACACAATCAGATGGCAAAGAAAAAAAGGTACCGTCAACGGGCATCGAACCCACGACCGCTCGGTCCGCAACAACAGATGCCGGGCACGCTATCCACTGCGCCACGGTCACAAACTCTGGAGGCTTTACGAACGCGCCTTTTATATCTACCACTCTCCCGGTCGGCTGGGTGGTGTTGACCTCTGGGAGTGGTAAGGTAAAGTAATTCGTCATTGCTGTAGCGACTAGCACCTGCAACCCGTTACGCGTCCCTCCCATTCGGCGCGTTTTCAATAGAAGTTGAATTTTCTCAATGCCTTAACACACCGCGAGGTGGCGACCTTTGCCCAAGCGTCGTAAAAACTTCGGCGTCGCTCAGCATCACGCTAATACAAACCAAAAATAGCTCTGCGACGCGCGCCTGCCTCACCTGGCTGACCGCCTTCCATGCTCACGCGCTCGCCCCGAGAAAAATCGCGGCCGGGCTACCGGGGCGGCACGACGCGCTTTGCGTTTTCCTCTAGTCCGGCCGTGGTGTTCAATCACGTTTTCACATGCCGCGGGATGGCGACCAAGTTCTGCGTCCAATATGCGACGCTCTTCTGGCTATCACACCTCGTTCTCTGATTACGCTTTCACCGTTAACTACTACAGCTACCACAAGGGTTTGTTTAATCATTTAACATGGACGTTAGTCGCCGGGATGGAGATGTACCACCAATCATCAAAGTGGGTGCATCCACGTTAAACGGTGCCATAGCTGCCAGACATCAATATACATTCTGCAAACTCTCTTATGTCAATGGACAGTAAACATTCAGTTACTTCTGTAAGGGCACGCTTTACTTTCGTGTTATTCCGATTCCTATGACGGAGGGATCAACCGTGTTTTTTTTAAGAGGTGCTACAGAATAATGAACCACGCATTAGAAGTCTATTGTAAGAAATTACTCTTAAAGCCAGAGGACAAAAACGAATTCGAGTTT
The DNA here is from genome assembly GCF_013339695.2 of Rhipicephalus sanguineus. Taxonomy (NCBI): domain Eukaryota; kingdom Metazoa; phylum Arthropoda; class Arachnida; order Ixodida; family Ixodidae; genus Rhipicephalus; species Rhipicephalus sanguineus. Next base: position 79,599,040 of record NC_051180.1, read on the forward strand.
AAAGTAAAAATAACTTGTTAGAAGAGGAGACTGAATAAGACTAACAAAGAATCGAGTTGTGGGTCAGCTTGTGTGATACCGACACTAAGTTAGCAGTGAGGTCACGTTGACCTATTAGCAGCCGCCCTCCTCAGCCACCTCTATGTACAGTGGGAGGGGGGGGGGGGGTGGCGGGGGAAGAAACGCGAACAGCGCAGCGCTCTGTTTTCATCACGCGCTTGCCTTGGTGGCAATAAAAAGATGCTACAATTCGTCATTGTATCATGGATGACCCTAGTGTTTTTTGTTACCACCCAGGCTAAAACCACCTGAAAAGGAATGCGAAACAGCAGAGAATGTAGATGCCGCACTCTTCGCGTTTCCTTTCATACTCACTGTACTCTTGAAAGAAACGCACGCACGCACTCACGCACGTACGTACGTACGTACGTGCGTGTATGTATGTATGTATGTATGTATGTATGTACGTATGTATGTATGTATGTATGTATGCATGCATGTATGCATGTAGGTAGTATGTATGTATGTATGTATGTATGTATGTATGTATGTATGTATGTACGTATGTACATATATCTATGTATGTATGTATGTACGTACGTAGATAGATAGATAGATAGATAGATAGATAGATAGATAGATAGATAGATAGATAGATAGATAGATAGATAGATAGATAGATAGATAGATAGATAGATAGATAGATAGATAGATAGATAGATAGATAGATAGATAGATAGATAGATAGATAGATAGATAGATAGATAGATAGATGCCACCGTATAGTGCAGGGGCGATATGGGAACTTATGCACGTGACTAAATATGCAAGAGCCAAATGCTTATCATCCCTCCGTATTGTGAACCCGTACCTCATCCCTAACTCAGATTTTTAGGGGCGAAGTTCCTTAAGGCGGCACCCGTTCGTCCCTCGTAGTCGTAGTCGTAGTAGTCATAGTGCGTAACCACTCTTACGCTTTGACCTCCAAGGTGGTGCCGGTGGGAGATTTTTCCTGTGCGTTGTTGAACAATAAAAAATTCGCAGCGTGCGCGTTAACTAAAAGCCGAATTCTTCTGTCTCTTATTCCCCATTAGCAGCCATTGGCATGTTCCAGTAGGAAACGTTAGTAGAAGTAGAAGTGTAAGTGTTAGCTAAAAGCCGACTTCTTCTGTCTCTCATTCCCATTAGCAGTCATTGTTTACCTCCAAGGTAGTGCCTGGTGAGATTTCTCCTGTGCGTGATTAAACAATAAAAATTTTGTTCAAAACGCCGTTGATTGATGAAATAAACCAACGAAAGACGCCAGATGTTTTGTAAAAGCAAAACGAAAGAACGCCAGATGTTTCTAAAGCAAAACGAAAAGACGCCAGCTGCTTAACGAAAGACGCCAGATGTTTTCTAAAGCAATGGTTTTCTAAACAATGAAAATTCACAGCGTACATGTAAAATTAAAGTGAGCTGCAAGTCGTCATAACTCATCGAACCTTTAGTATAAACGCGCCCGATCTCACGTCGATGATGATGTACTGGGCAGAATTCACGGAAGATTCACGGTTTACCGATGAACCTCCACAGCTTCGCCCACTCATCATCATTCACTCCGTGGATATGCTGTGATTTTTTGTTAAATTCCTTCGCAATGCAAATCCTGCAAATGGTCGTGCCGTAGGTGTATACGTGGAGGATCTTTTTTCTTCCCTCCTCATGATCATCTGTTGGTGGCGGTTAAGGAATGTATCGCTATCGATAATGATGAACTTGCCTTCATAACTGACAGTGGCACCGCAACTGATTCGTTTTTGGAGCTCCTGTCGTTTTATTTAGGGTCTATTTTATATCCTATAGCGATGTGTTCTATGTTCAAAAGGCTGGAATATGCATACGGTTAGGTTGCTCCTTATCCTCACGGATATCTTTCTGAGTAAAAGTTGACAGGGCGCCAAGAGACCCGTACTTGATAACGCTCACTACTAAGGCTTTTCGCAATGTAGATGATTACATAGTTTCTTTGATAATGACGCTCATGACGTCAAGGCCGCGGCAATTTGAGCATTTGAGGAAGGAAAAGGGGCCCTGGCCTAAGATTTACCTCTGAATTTTGAAGGATGATCCAATCAGTTTCCCTTGATTAAAGCTAGTGTTCACACTGAATCATGTTGCTTGCAGAGTAGCCACCCTGGGTGGGTAAAACCTTTGTTGAAGTACAGTTCAGGTCACACAATGCTAGTAAAAAATGCTATTGCTCTTTCCTGCTTTCACTCTGCGATGACCAAATCTTTTCATCATTTGGTGGCATCCAGTTTCGCTGGTCAGGTGAAGAAATTGGCGGAAGCTGGTTTTCCGCAAGAGTTGCTCTCTGAAAAAAAGGCAGCGCCAATGAACCTAAGCCAGCCCAAGTAACAGGCAAGAAAGTCGCTGTAATACCATACATTCAGGTTTTACTCACCGACTCAAGATGGTTGCCTACCACTATGACGTACGGGTTTGATCTCGGCGCGAAATCAGTTGAGCAGACTGTGTGTGAAGGTTGTGTGTGATTGATGCAAGGTTGGGTTGCATTGTAAAGCATGCCCATAGCTGCGTATCTTGCTGCTTCTGCGTTGTTTATTCAATACCTCTGTCATGCATGTATTCGTGTTTACGTGGGGCAGACGGGGCGGTGCCTTAACGAGCGATTAAGGGAGCATTACAATTCCTTGAAAGGCCCGGCAAGCTCACATTTATCACTGCATTGCCGCCAGTGTGGGTGTACTCCTGTTTTTGGTTCTACATCCACGTTGTACAAACACAGAAGCCACAAAGCACGTGAACTTGTTGAGGCCGCACACATTTCTAAACTTCCGCAAGCATGTGTAAGTCAGGCGTCGGTGACACCACATGACAAGGAAGTTTCATATCTTGGAATAACATGAGACATGTGCCATGTGTGTGCTTTGCTTTTTGAGCGAGGGAAGAGGAAAGGAGAAAAGACGGTCTGAAAATTTTCTTTGCGCATGCACCGTTCGGCGGTATGATGTATATATGTTTTACTTCTGATTAAAGAAGCTTAGTTGAAAGTCAGCACTTGTTCTTGTCATTCTTCCCGGTGTGCGTTGTCTTGCTTTTCGCGCTGCTTACTTCTATGGATCTTTAACAACTGGCCCAGATATCTACACTTCTCCAACGAACGCAGCTGCTCCCGGTAAGTGATGCAACGTCACGAATAACGCACGGTACCGCGATGTTCCTTGGACCAAGCAGCGCCTGAAGACGTGTTCGTCCGCGCTGTCCTACAGTCTTGTCTAACGCCACGAAGAAAAACAGCTCCTCCAATTAGCCTGAGGCCTGCCCAGAGAGGAGGCTACGAACGGCATCTCCGAGCGCAAGAAAGGGGGGGGGGGAAGGCAAAATGCACGGGCCGCGCTAGCCCACGCTCTAGTCCCGGATGGAGCCAAATGGGTTAAGAGTTTTGTCTGTGCCTTCGCTGCGGGAGAAAGTGAGCGAAAGCGAGAGACAAACAGAGAATCAAGGATAAAGCACACAACAGTTTTCCAAGTAACGGAAAGGTCCTCGCAGTGCCTGCAAGCGCGGCGCGGCTAGCGGGGCCAGCAGGCAGGCAGAGTGCGGTGGGCCGAGATATACGGCCTCAGAGCGGGAAACTGTAATGGGTCTCTGGCTCGCGTAACGCCGCGCCGCTCTCTGGGACTCTTTGATGCATCATACATGCGATGGCACCGCGCTGCGCTGCCTTAATGCCACTTTCGGGCCCATTGAACATGCGTCCGCATGCTCATAGAGTGCCGCGCTCGCTAGGCCCACCACTCCCAAAGTTACGGCCGCCGAACGCGCGCGGGCGCTTGGCCGCGGTACAGTGACGGACGTGATCGCCAGGAGGCGCCCTTCAACCAACCGCTTCGGCCGTATAGTTTGTTTGCTTTATTTTTTCTTCCCTCTTCAACTCCACTTACCCGGCTTCCTTGTGAAGGCCTCCCCACCGCGAGCTACCGTTCTTTCTTTTCCCCCAGCCAAACCGTCCCAACGACCAAATCCAGTGCGGTCTGTGAGCGGTGAATAATTGATTCGGGATTTGCAGATTTGGAAGTCGCTTCGGGGGCCCCGGTGCCATTGGTCGGGAAAGGATTATTGTAGCTGACGTGCGAGGCGCGATTGGTGGAACCGGTCGTGATCGCTAAGCTCACGTATGCTTTGCAGCCGCCGAGGCGCGTCTGTTTGTGGAGCCCGATCGACGTGCCCGATGCCTTCTTCGGCTCTCTTCCGTGCGCGTTTTCGTATGAGGCAAGACCAGGGCCGTCTCTCTCTCTCTTTTTTTTATGTGGCTCGCGTTTCGCGCGACACGAAGTGGCTCGCGTATTGCCCAGACGGGAGCGCGAGAACGTCGTATTGAGGCAGCGTACGTGCGCGCTACGCTGTACAGAAACGACTTAGTGCTAGAATGCCGAGGTTTCGGAAGGGCGCGCATGAACCGTTGAGGTGCTCGCCTCCGATGCGTAACGCGGTAGTATTCCCTGCACTTCTTTGTTCTTGCACGTTCTTAGTGTGGCGGCTAGAGTACGGACTCAAAACGCTGGGATCGCAGCCAGTCGATTCGCACGATCTCTTTTCCGGAGTGTTCTGAACGAAGGGGGGAGAATTGTAGAACCTTTATGGCCGGCGTGCTAGTGAAAAAAAGTTCTCATTGATTCATTTTGTGAAATAGTAGAAAAGTGAAACGAGCAGCACTGTATGCTCCGATTCGTTCTAACTTTTGTTCTTGCGAAAATTCACGTTACTGCCCGGAGATAACCCCTGTCTCGGAAGTTCTTGTCGTAATTTACTTTGTGAACGCTACACCGTTGTGTTCCTTAACGGGGTTTCGGCCATTTCTTTCTTTCCTTTCCTAACTATGGAAGCGAAAAGACAGAAAAAACGCTCTCACTTACGACGTCGAACCGTGGTACGGCGGCTCAAGCGGATCAGCCTGCCGTCGGCCTCTAGTGAAACGGCGCCGAGCCACCAAAGTTGGAAGCTGTCCGGCTGGGAGAGAAAAAAAAAAACTTTAAGCGCCGAGCCGAAAACTGATGGCAGCCGGGAACTGTGCGTGACTTAAACTTTAGGGGTGAGTGCTTTCGCGCATAACTGCGCATTTTAAAATAGACCCCGCACCCCTGCGCTGCCCAAGCTTTTACGAAACGATCACGTTACCGGGCAATGCTCCGTAGGGCCGAGCCCCGTCATCGTTATGAGTGCTGCCGGATCGGACCACTGAGAAAGCCGATGCACACTCCGGGGGTCAACTCACACTCTTCCGGCTGAGTTAAATTTTAGTAATTCGTGTTCTCGCTGCTGACGCACGTTTTCTTGGTGCGGAAGTTTATATGAGCCTTGAGCTTTTGCAGTATTCACTTGTTCGCTGAGTGCAGCCTGTTTACGTTGCGCTTGCTTCCATTGACATGCCCTGGCTGCCAACTTGTTCGTGACATTGTAACACAAGTGCTACGTATTGTAACTTTTAGAAACACGCGCAGCATTTCCGAATGTATCTCGCGCTTATGTTACGAGGCGCAGTGTTTGTCGCTTTGGCACAATGCCAGTGTTTCTGAACTCGGAAGGGGACATTGAGGTTATTGCGCACCGTAAGGCCACCACGTCGGCGAGAACAAATTTCATCGAATTGTCATTTTCCAACGCGATATTTCTCATGACATATGTGTTACCTAGAGCCGTCAGAATCAATCAATCAATCAATAAATCAATCAATCAAATTCTTATTAATGGCTTCCTCAGACCCTTGAGGTCAACAATCTTCAAATTTCAAACATTGAAACACCTCTCGGGTACCTCAGGCAACATGTTGAAGGTCTGCATCATTTAGTGTTTTCATAAAACTAAAGGTAGTTCCTTGACTTTTCTTTTGGTTTGCATCACTGCTAACTCACTAGTTAGTAATAATTTTTATTCGCTACACGGCTCGGGCGATAAGTTGATTTAATGGCGAATGAAGTTTCTTATACAGAAACATAACTGATAACATAATAACATAACAGCCTACATAACAACACACATGTTGAACAGCAGAGGCAGATAACGACCGGATGACCCAGCCTCTTCAATTACTTGTAAAACAAAGAAAAACAGGAACGCTTCCAAGCGCCTCCTCACACTCTAACCGCGCGCTCCAAACGACTTCAGCATTGTCTTCCAACTTGTACATTTTTAGAGGCTCGTCGCCGTTTTGCTGTGTCGACAGAAAGGTGTCGCGTGTGGCCCCGTCGAGCGCCTAATAAATAATTACGATATTTAATTGCGCGCACATCGCGGCTCTCTTCTCCTGCTCCACCGACGCTCTCGTAGCGAGGACTCGCAGCAACGAGCTGTATGTGTCTCTTTGTTTCGCTTTATTTTTCGCAACGGCTGCGTGATAAAACTCCAGCAGAGAAAAAAAAGAACATAAGTGTTGTGGGAGAGGCGCTGCTTTGCGTGCTTGAGGCAGTGCTCTTTGTTCGCTGAGCGAAGCCAAAAAAAACGATGCCCAGCGCTGGAAAGTCAAGCGCAGACTACGTCGCCGACGACGTCAACCGACCGGTGTAACGCACGTAGAGGAGGACGACGAGGTCGAGTGACGAAGGGGGGGTGGGGGGTGGGGAGGGTACAGTAGCTGCCGCATGGTGCTTCCCTTCCCTCCCTCATCGTCTTCTGCCAACACCTACCTTACCCTTTTCGACCTGTACCAAGGCTCGCTCGCTTTAACTAGCGCAACCCACCCCGCTTTCCCTTGTGTTTTACGCCGCGCTGTAAATTAAAAGATGTGTCGCCTGTTTGTAGCTGATAAGGAGCTCGAAAAAGCGTTTTCTGGGACTCTCACTCACACGCTCGCTCGCTCACTTTCACTCTGCTCCTGTTGTTTTTTTTTTTTTATTTTGTCTCTCTCTCTGTGGGCAGCGACGGTTTCGGGGGGCATCCGTGAACGCCGACAAGCCCCAAGTGCACCGGCACGACGCCACCAGCGCCGCTTGCGTTCCTCGGGGAGACAAAAGTTCAAAGGGCCGCGCTGGGAGAAGAGAAGCCATCTGAAGAAAAAGAAACTATACAGGCAACAACGCTGCACTTGCTACCCCCGCTCCTCTTCCTTTAACCATGCCCTCGGCAGCCCCCTGACTTGCTGGTTGCGAGCGCTAGGGAATCTGTGTCCATTGCTGTTGCTCGTGGGGCTCCTCGGAGTCCTAGTTTTTGTCAGCCAATTTCTTTGGTTTTGTCGGTATCGTTATTCTCTTAGCAGACTTGCACTTCGCAGCTACTTGAACGTTTTTCTGCCGTTCTCCTATCGTCGTCCGGTGTCTCCTCGTTTTCTTAATTTGTTTTTGTTTGGTTCCCTGTTCAGAGCGCATCCTCTCAAACTTGCCCTCACTCTTCGGTTGTTTTCGAGCGTGCACTCTGATATCGGTAGCTTCCACGCTCAAGAGTTTACAGTGTGTTCCGGTGCTTTCCTTTTAGTGTCTTCTTTTTTTCTCTCTGTCCCTTTGCTTTTTGTTCGTGTGTGAGGCTTAAAATACGCGAGCGCTTGTTCACGCTTCCCTTTCGGTGAACAAGGAACTAACTACTTATTACAAACGCTGGTTATTTGCCCCTTCCAGCGCGTTGCTTCTGGAACTTTTTGGAACGCGTTGCTTTTAGAACAAGAAAACTGACCGTACAACTTTTTAATAAGCTTTTTTTTTAGCACTCTTAACTGCCTGCTGTGACAACGAAAAAGCGAGTGCGTTTGTCGGATGAAACAGGTCCTACATTCTGTAGCTTCTGTTTGTGGAGCACCGTCTCAGCTCAATAAGAAATTACTGAGGCGAAATCCTTACACGCCTCATCAAACGCGTAATTTGACCGTCGGCGGCGTTAACACGAGTGATACAGAAAATCATCGTCACGTAATGACGTCAGCATGACAGCTCAAATCGCCAAAATATGTGACGTCATGATGACGTCACATGATGGCGTCATCACATGGCACTGTCACTTGGTCGAAGGTGGGCCGATCAGGGTGGCCGTGCAAAACCACGTTAGGTACAGGAATAGATTTGAGCGCGAAAGAGTGAGGCACAAGAAGAGAAGGCGAATACATGAGCGCTCCTCTCTAATAATCTTCTTGTGTCTCGTCCTTTTGCGCTCAAATCTATTTCAGAGTGAACCAACGCGCCCAGCAAAGCACTCTATTAAGTTACAGAAAGCTTTCGAAGGGGAGGCAGGAAGAGCAGGGGGGGGCGTGATATGTACAGGGTGTTACAAGAAATGTGCCCAACCTTCTCAAAAAATCAGGAAAACGCGATATATGATTGCTGCCTTCAGAATTGGGTTTTCTGTAGTGGCAGGGATTTTAAGATGGTTAAAAAAATTATTTAGGACTCTAATTAAAAAAGTTAAATTAATTAACTTTTAATTAGTGGAGTTAGGTGGTTGTGTCAAATGGGAGAGCTGAAGTTCTTCATGCCAGAAACCCAACCCAACTTTAAGATTTTGAAAAAGTGACATCTAGTAATAATTACGAAGTAATGAAATTCAACCAAATTCAATGGCGAAACCTAAACAGAAACATTGGAAGAACGCAACTGCCATATTCTTCTGAGACGTCCAAAATGAGTGAATGAATTTTTCTGTAGCGCTAGGCATCTTAAGACGGTTAGAGACATTACTTGAGACAGTAATTAAGAAAGTTACATTAATTAACTTTTTAATTAGTGGAGTTAGGTGATTGTGTCAAAATGGGGAATTGAAGTTCTTCGTGCCAGAAACACATCCCAACCTTGAGATTTCGAAAAAGCGGCTTCTAGTAATAATTACGAAATAATGAAATTCAACTGAATACGAAGGCTTTCGCTGTTGAAAGCCGTTGCATTTCGTTGAATGTCATTACGCCACAACAATTACTATAGGACGTTTTTTTCGAAATCTCGAAGCTCGGATGAGTTCCTCGCATGAAGACCTTCAACTCTTCCATTTGACACAATCACCTAACTCCACTGATTAAAAAGGTAATTAATTTAACTTTCTTAATTACTGTCCTAAATGATGTCCTTAACTACCTTAAGATTCCTGCCGCTACAGAAAAAGCAATTCTGAAAGCCCCGAGCAAATATCGCATTTTCCTGATTTTTTGGGAAGGTTGGACATATTTCTTGAAACACCCTGTACATCAAATGAGAAGAAAAATATGGCTTTTGCCTTCGAGTCGTCTTAGGCGAATGCATAGGGGACCCTGTGAGTATTCCTGCTAACCATCCCGCTGTTGTTTAACTGCACATGAACCCGATGTCCCACGAGGCTTGCTTCTCTTTGTGGGTGTCGGAAATAAGGCGACAGAATTCCGAGTGTGAGGATATAGTTTCGTTACGTAGACACCATTTCGGAAGCAGTGCTTTTGAATGTTCTTGTAATGCTTACTTTCAGTGAACCTTTATGCTGACCTTTGTAGACCAAACAGATCTGGCCACCCGTTTATAAGCAATTCTTATTTTGTGTGTGTGTGTGTGTGTGTGTGTGTGTGTGTGTGTGTGTGTGTGTGTGTGCGCGCGCGCGCGCGCGCGCGTGTGTGTGTGTGTGTGTGTGTGTGTGTGTGTGTGTGTGTGTGTTTACCTACTTTTGTCCAAGTCTTCGTCATTTATTTTCTTAACATTCCAATCTTACTTTCCTCTTCCCTCCTCCCGAAAAAGCAGGCAGGCGTTGTGCCCCTGCTGGTGGCAGTTGTCAGCCTGCTCTCTCCCTCTTTTCTCTGTGTCCTTGTGTATCTATGTATGCAAATAAATAAACAAATAAACCAAATCTGCGCATAATTGTTAGAAGACTCGCCATGGTGGTCTAGTGGTTATGGCACTTGACTGCTGACCCGAAGGTCGCAGGATCGAATTCTGGCCGTGGCGGCCGAATTTTCGATGGAGGCGAAAATGCTCGAGGCCTGTGTACTTACATTTAGGTGCACGTTAAAGAACCCCAGCTGGTCGAAATCTCCGGAGCCCTCCACCATGGCGTCCCTCATAATCATATCGTTGTTTTGGGACGGTAAACCCCAAATATAATTATTATATAATTGTTATAATTCACTGCTTCTTGACATGGTGCTTTTCCTATATTCTTTAGAAATCTTTCTCCAATCAGTTTAGTTAAAATACATCATTTATTTCTTCAGCCTCTGACTAGACCCACGATCAATATTATCAATACCATTGATACAGGATGCTTCAAGAAATTCGTCCGGAAATCCTCAAAAAGAACGGAAATAGAATAGTTGCTCACTGCCTCCATAGTTACTTTTTCTGTAGCAGCATGTATCTTAAGATGACTACAGATGTCAATTCGACCGTAATAAAAGAAATTAAATTGATTAGGTTTTTAATTTTACGTGATAGGCGCTCGGATCGAATGGGAGAAGTGAAGTCCTTCCTGATAAGAGCCCATTGCCGGTTTAAGATTTCGAAAACAGCAGCCTGTGGTGATTATTGCGGAGTAAGGAATTTCTGCCAAATTCACTGGCAAAGCCGTCAGGAAAGCGCAGATGAGCTCAACTAGCAGACGACCAGAATGACGTCACTGTTCGCGAAAGCGATTACAGCGGTGTTGTTTCTTCTGCATATGTTAACTTACGTGCGCAATGCGTGCTATAATTGCAAGGACAGCCCACACACCCACGAAGCGAAGTCGATCGATGGTTGATCTGACGACTGCCGCGCATTCCGGACGTCTGGGTAGAATGTGGGGGTAGGGCTATTCCGCATTTAGGTTCTGGTTTCCCTGGAAACGTTGCTGAGATTTCGTCACTGTGATAAAAGTAACAGTGTCCGCTTTTTGAAAATCGCATAGCAGCAATGGGCTCTTCGCAGGAAGGGCTCCAATTGTCTCATTTGACCCGACCGCCTCTCTCCTCCAATTAAAAGGGTAATTAATTTAGCTTCTGTCGTAAATGATGTCTCTAGTCATGTTAAGATGTCTGCCTCCACAGAATAAGTAATTACGGAGGCAGCGAACAAATATTGAACTTCCCTTATTGTTTAGGATTTTCGGACACACTTCTTGTAACACCCTGTAAAGGTTGACATGCAAACGTATGCAGATATACAAAGACGCCAAGAAAACGGGCATGGAGCAGGCTGACGACCATAACTGTGAAGGGCCCATTGGTTGCTTACTCTTTCGAGAGGAGAGAATAGAATTGAGAGATGAAGATAGGAAAATTCAAGAACGAAAGAAGTAAAGAAATGGCAGAAAACACGGACAAAGGCTATTGCAACGAAACAATTTACCGACGCTTTCGTTTCAGGCTAATCAATATGAATGAGAAAGCGCCACTATCTTTGAGACTATAGTAATAATTGTCAAATATGTTTGGTTCACCATCAGTTCTCTGAGGGCTACCTAAAGGTTTCGGTGGAGGCGCTGTAAAGATAGGGCGGTTCGTTACGCACACTGTGATACAACTGCTTCGATATGATTTTTTTTCAGTTTTATAGAATATTTCGTTATTATTAGCCCTTTCACTGCAATATATCAAGTTCATCATGAATATTTTCCTACACTATTGACAAGGCTGGTGAACATAACCTATACGTCTATATATATATATATATATATATATATATATATATATATATATATATATATATATATATATATATATATATATATATATATATATATATATATATATATATATATATATATATATATATATATTCAGTCGCAAACTTTAATGGGATGTCAATAAATGCTTCAAGAATATACATTTTTATTCTAACAAGCTACAAACTATATTCAGTGTGGTATAATCACTTTGCATTGGAAACCCTTGGCCTTACCAGTGTAGTGTAGCGAGACAGACGTTGAAACCTTCTCGCTTTCTACGTTTCCTTTCTTTCCCACCCCTCGTTGCTGTGGTATCTATAGAAAAGGAAAATAAGACATCACATCTGATAAAATTAGCCCTCTAGTCTCGGCCATCCGACAGCCCACCGACTTCGACAACCCCTGCCCCTCTGTGAAGGAAAGATAAATGAGAAGAATAGACTGTTGGGCGAGTTGGTAAGTTATGATGAATGAAAATAGCGCGAAAAAACGTAGGATGAGATGAAGAAAGCTACAGCACAAGCGCATGCGCTTGTGCTGTAGCCTTTTTCGTTTTTCGTCTCCTCCCACGTTTTTTAGCGCCACTTCCATTCATCAAGAAGGAAAAATGCTAAAAACAAAATCCTACAATTCAACTAAATACGTAAATGTTCATGAACACGTCGAATTGCGGACTAATAATTACTATTCTTCTTGTTGCCTCCATCAGCCTCCCCAGCTTCGTCAAGCCAAAACATGCACTATCAGTTATCGTTCAATTGCTTCACCGCGTGCAGTGTTGCCTTACAGACAAAGCATGCTATACAGGCACACTAATACACGAAAAATTGCCGCTTCCTACTTCCTAAGTTACCCATGTGCCCCTCGAAGCCCTTAGGACACACGGAAGCAATTTTTAATAATCTTTCAGAAAAAAAGTCTGGTTCAACATCGGCAGAGCGCGATATCAATGGATACAGCCCAACGGATGGCGCATGCTGCGACCACCGATGCGCGTGTTTGGCATTAAATTTTTGCAACGTCGAAATATCACTGGTGCAGTAGCTCGAAAGCCCAGAAGCCGGGCGCTATCGCAAGAGCTCTCCAACCCAGACGACGCACCAACATCACCATTAAACTACACTGAAAGGCTACAACACTGGAGACAAAGCCGTAATAAGATTCCCCACCACCACACAAGTCACTCAACCGAGAGGAAGCTGTTGCGTGGCGGCAGCCTCAGATTAATTCATTCACCTGCCATTCCATAATTCATCTCTTCCACCTCACACAGTATCCCTCATACTGCCCCTACTGTGGATCAAATCCCAAAGTGCATCACAACACCTGGGAATGTCCACACCCACCAAGGCTACACCTCTAACCCTTCCCCCCACATTCTTACCAAAATTCCTTGTCATCTGCTCTAATTTGCAATGTCATACCATCGCTTTACCGAAGTCGCAGCCTGGATGAATAAAGTACAGATAACGGTGTTTTACGTGGACACGTTTCTATATGTCCGTAGGAAAGCGTACACGAATTCTAGCCCATAGAAAAGTTCCAAAATAATTTATGCCCTTTGGATTTTTTTACATCGCATAATGTTGCGGTAAGGGTATGTATTCCCTATTTTAATTTTTGGTCCCATCAATTTCACCGCTTTATTAGTCAAAACAACCACCATCGCTTTGTGTTTTAGTGCTTCACCACACGCACAAATGTCTTACAGACAAAGCACGCTTTACAGGCAGTTATAGTCCAGAATAGCGTTATTTCTTTCCTACTTTCTCTCTGTCTTCATGAAATAATCAGAAATCATTAATTATTAATATCTATCTCTTCGCACGCTGTTACCACCACTGCTTAAAATACTGTCGTCCTCCTATTCTTGTTCAATCTTTCGCCGCTCTCTCGAAAGTTTCGAACACAAAGGCATTTCCTATCTGTAAAATAAGCACTTAAACAGTCCTTAATCAATCATTCGTCATTATTGCTTGAACTTTTGTTTTTGAGCTTCGTAGTGATATCTGTGCTGCTGCCACAACGCTTCAAAAAAATTTTGTCGAATATTTATACCGCTCATTTCTTGCTATTCAATTCCTTACTTCAGGTCCTCCCACCTTCGGTAGCTTGTTTCTTGGGTTCAGTTTCTTTAGTTCGAATTCATTATTGTCAATGTTTTAATAGAGAACATGTAAACGCGTGCGTCCTTTATTATTCTCGAAGGGAAGACATGCAGTTGAACGTTCTGCATTGTTCCGCTGTTGCGAACTGTTGTGATTTTCGCGATCGATCCCTAATATCTCAACAAAAACATCCGTGCCCAAAACTCCAATGCATATTAAATGCGAAGCATTTCTTAGCGAACCTCAGGCACTTTGGCCGTTTCTATCTATCTATCTATCTATCTATCTATCTATCTATCTATCTATCTATCTATCTATCTATCTATCTATCTATCTATCTATCTATCTATCTATCTATCTATCTATCTATCTATCTAGCCGCCTACGTCTGGGCGCTCTCCTGGTCCTCTCCATAAATTGTAATATACCAAAATTGGCATAGCTGGGGATCAGTGTATGACGAACACGATTCACTGGTCATGACATGAATTACACAAAATAGCTCTCCCGTACGTCATGAAACCGTTTCTCTCAGTCACCTGTGGCACACACCCGCATACCTGAGTTCATGTTATGCGGGTATGTGCCACAGGTGACAGAGAGTCTCAACCAACAAAGTAACCACGAATACACACACATTGACACGCAAGGACAGTGATAATATGAATTGTTCGGGTTTCATGTGCCAAAACCACGATATGATTATGAGAGACGCCGTAGCGAAGGGCTCCGGAAATTTTGACCATCTGGTATTCTTTAACGTGCTCCGAGATCGTAAGCACACGGGCATCTAGCATTTGTCTCCATCGAAATGCGACCGCCACGGCCAGGATCGAACCTCCGACCTTCGGATCAGCAGCCGAGCACCGTAACTGCTACACCACCGAAGCCGACGCAAGGAAAGTGAGGAAGCTGAAGACAGAACACCCCTGGATGACGCTCAAGTACCATCCACTCGCCCACGTGGTCCGCAACGTGGACTACATGGATTATCAGAAAACCGGTGTGAAGGCTTCCCTACAATGATTCTGCCGAGAGAACAGGCCTCTCAACATTACCGGTGACTTCAACATTGCCTTGTCAAGACCCAACAACGCCCGGTCCTTTTACTGCGTGAAAGACGGCTTGGATGTGGACAGGGCATCGAAAGACGTCGCTACCACGTCCACCACAGGAGGCATCATAGATCATTTCATCGTAAGAGGCATCCAAGATTTCCACCAGCTGCACTATACCACTACACTCGGATCCCGTGTAGCCGTGATCACGAACGGAGCCGATAACAAGTCCGCAGGGGCGTAGCCAAGGGGGGGGGGGGTTGGGGGGGTTGAAAATTTTTCAGTTTTGCTTGCGGATATATACATGCACACATATAAACGCACACACGAACATACATAAAGTATTGTTGAACCCCCCCCCCCCGAAAAAAATTTCCGGCTACGCCCCTGCAAGTCCGGTCCAGCTGCTGGTGCTCACTAATCACGGTGATGATGACCTTGTTCAAGAACTGTCAAGAACCCCTCCTACACATACACACATGTTCATGAAACGTGCGTGCGTTCTTCGTCACAACGAACAAGTATAAGCATAACAACTGTAACGCAACTGTGACAACTGTAACTGTGACTGTAACGTACGTGCGGTGCGCCTGCGCGTGCCACTCGACTGTGTATATATCTAGGGAAATTCTTCCTAAATGAAGCTTAATTTCGAGTAACGCCTGTCCTGTGCATCTGTGTTCCTTTTCGTCCTGTTCGAATTCGCGCTATCCAGTATGCAAGAATATAAGCACTACATATCAGCTTACCGCGTCTGGTGTCGGTAACACCCATGTTGCTGTTGGCATCGTTACGCAACTGTAAACAACTGGTTACATAATACATATGCGACTCTTCAACATATGAGTGTGCGTACACCACTTCCACATTTCTCAAGCGTCATTCTGTAACGTTTCGCTCAATGTGAAAAATTACGCCACAGTCACCATCTCGCGCAAGCTTCGCATAGCATCGACTTCCGCGGTGCGTGGGAAATGCCGAGTTTTTCATTGTTGTATATCAGCTGATATGACTGTTTGCTCTAAATCACAAGGTCACACGTTCATTTAGTGTAGCATCGGCATGCGAAAATTCTCACTCATATCGATATTTCGTGTATGCTAAAAAGATCTGTCAGATTGATGTCGGTTTGTTTAAATTGAAGAAAGCCACATATTTGTTTTTAATTGTCCTTAAACAAATATATAAAACGCATAACATGGAGCATCGTCAGATGTGTGACGTCAAACATATGATAAAATTGTTCTCACTTTATCGGCAAGCACAAAAAGCGACGAGAAATTTGCACATGTTGCGTTCATTTTTACTGTGGTACTTTATAGCGAAGGCGACAATCACCAAGCAAGCGCTAACTCACGTTCACCGCAATCAAAAATAGGAAAATGCAAGCGTGATATCTGTACACTTGGATCTCGGGCAGCACGAACCAAAGCTAGTTCAACTGCTGCATAAAAAATGTACCATCGTCTGTGTATGAGCTTGCCTTAAACTATGACAGCTAAGCAAACACAATATCCTCTTCGCCCTGCAACGTTGAGTTCCCTAATTTGCATGATTTGAAAGAAGGCATGTCCGAGTGCGTCAGTCGCATTGAGGGGATATTTGTGCTCAGCCGTGTAATTATTGCTGCGTGGCCTGTACTTTCTATATTCTCATGGCGATTGTGGGAGAATTTTCGCGTTGCAATATTTCCAAGCGCCTCCTTAAGTTAACACCTCATCAAAATATTACGTAGCAAACGCGCTACACTCCAATACCTGTGCTACATTTGAAGTATTCATAAAAGTACACTTTTCTGTTTTCCAATATTACTAGAAAACGTCACACGTTCCAATTAATTCAACTGCAGCACACGCTTTCTTGAGGGCGCACCACCACCACGCTTTGTTACCGTTTCTCTTGGGATCGTAATATTCAGCAGCAGTGCTATGTCACATGTCGGTACAGTGGTGCAATCTATCCAAAATATCGCGAAGTCGTGTTCCGCATTTGGCTAGACAGTAACGCCACCTCGAGCGCCTATTCTGACTTGAGCGCGCTATTCCCCTTCTTTTTCCTCGGGTCTTTATGCGAACTCCCGTGAGGGGGCGGCGGTGGCGGCGGCAGTAGCCAGAGACGTGTTCCGAACCGCACGACAGATGGCGGCGCTATGTAAGAAAGCCTAGAGTTACTGTATATGCTACCTTTAGGTAGCAGAGTTGCGCATCTGTCTTCCAACGCCGCTAGCAACCATGCATTGCGGAGAAGCTGACTCTTGGGACAATTTTTTTATTTCTCGACGCCGCCGCTTCAGCGAGCTGACTTAACACTAGCCATCGACAGGCAATGTTTATCGTCGGTCTTCGACACGAAAGACAGATTAATCGGCGACACGGTAGGCATGTCGCCTGCAAAAACGGAGTGCGACTTCACCGCATAGCTGTGGTTGCTAGCCGGACCTATGCGCAACTCTGCTACCTAAAGGTAGCATATACAGTGACTCTAAGAAAGCCTAGAGTCACTCAGAGTAGCGCATAGGTCCGGCTAGCAACCACAGCTATGCGGTGAAGTCGCACTTCGTTTTTGCAGGCGACATGCCTACCGTGTCGCCGGTTAGCCTGCCTGGCGTGTCGAAGACCGGCGATAAAGATTGGCTGTCGATGGCTAGTGTTAATTCAGTTCGCTGCAGCGGCGGCGTCAAGAAATTTTTTTTTTTCGTTTAATAAAAAGTCAACTCAGATTTCGGACGCAATGCCAATTAGCCTATTCTCAGTGTAAGCACACATAAAGGCTTTACACACACTCTCGCTCGTCGGGGCAGCCCGCCCGATTGCTGTGGTCGCGCTAATAAAAATGTTTCTTATTTTAATCTCGTCATTTTTGTCTCCTTCTCTGATTTTTTTTTACTGAATATTTCGCTCTTTTTTTGTTTTTTTGTCAATTAGCTATGTAAACATATTATTTCTGCCATAACAGGCCTCTTAGAAACATGAAACCTGCTAGGCTGAATGCATTTGTTTATTTGCTGTATGTACGTCCACTATATTATGTGTGTTCTCCTCGAAATAATAAATGGAAAAAGAAAAGAAAAATGAACGAATACGAGGTTCCTCACGAAACACCGGCCCGAAGTGTGAAGTCACGTGATATTCAAAATAAAAATATTCAAAGTTTTCAATATTGCTTAATTTGTAAGCACGCCGAGGTTTCAATAATTGAAGAGCGCCTAAAATAAGAAGTTCATAGAAGTGACTTAAGACAAAATACAGTACTCAGAAAGCCCATTATATCCCCTTATCTGACCCAATTCCCGCCTTAGGCCACCCCTCGATATTCTGATGCATATTTTTTTTTTGCATATAAATGTTAGTCGTAAGGACAGTGCGTGCTTCAATTTTGTGCAAATGGATGTATAAAACGGCGTTGACCGTATTTTGTGCAATTTTGTGCAAATGTCTGTAGAAGTGCGTGCCTCGCGTTTTGTGCAAATTTGTGGAAATTTGCAGCTTTATTTGGCCTTTTATTACAAGTAACAATGCCCCGTCTTCAATAAATTCATTTTTTATTCTATGAACGGGAAAACAACAAACTTAATAAACTCCAAATAAAAGAACATTGTTCATTCATGCTTACTTGAACAACTCCCATCGAGGCCCACTGCGCTCGAAATCCCTACACCAATCATCTTGCTTAAGAAGTGGAAGTGACCGCAAACATAGCCAAGCATTTAACGATATTGTCACGCGCGATTATTTCTTTATTGCTAAGGGGTCGAGGCTTCCCCGACAAAAACTTGGAGGACGCTTGAGCGTCGTTTTCAAGAGTAAAACGCGATAGCGTAATTGAACAGTGTTCGTATCGCTAGCCTGGCTTCACTTCTCGGTGGAGACCTAAATCGCGCCGCAAGGAAAGCCAAAGTGCGGACGCCCTCCGGCTCCTATATCCACGCATGCCGCGCGACGAAACACGGTCACACGGCGGGGCGAGAAGGCCCTTTGCGACTTCTCGCGGGTGATATCCAAGCCGCTGAAGAACCTCCGAGATGTGCGTACCACCGACGGCAAACGGTGTATGCAAATAGTTCGCCGTTAGTTCGCTAGGGGATGTATGCGTGGTGGCCGAGTGGCTGAACGCATAGCACCGCGGAGTGAAGGGTCGCAGGTTCGAACCCCCGGTCCCACTCGAACCGAAGACTTTTAGCGGCGAAGCTCCTTAGGGTCAAGGCTTGTCCGTTGTCCGTTGTAGCCACACTAGTACTGGAAGCGCTCACTCTCGCTATCGAGCCAAAGAGAAGTCTTCTTGCTCTTGTTCTTCGAGCGCCTTGATGATGATCATAGCCACGTATAAAACCACATATCAAAATTGAAAAAGAGGAAGCAAGCGAGAAATAGATAGAAAGAAATAACCTTTGGCTTTACATTTCACCGATTATAAGGCGGTCAAAACGCAAAGAGAAAAAGAGAGGAGCAAAGAAAGAGAAAACGGAAGAGAAACAAGGAAGGCTGCCCCGCTCCGCACTTCCTTCAGGCTCGATCAGAGGGACTTGCATTGACCTCGTCTTCTGAAATTTCAGGTTGGATCCCATGCAAGAACTTTTGGCTTTACATTTCACCGATCGTAAGGCGCTCATAATGAAAGGAAAACGTCGCCCACATCTCAACGCCATATACGCAGTGTGATCAATAAGCAACTTTGTATATACTGCACACACGTGTTGTCACGCCTTTGCATGATCGAGTTGGCAATGTACGGGGGGATTCACGGTTAATGATCCCCCACCATACACGCAATGTGATTAATAAGCAACTTTGTGTATACTGTACACACGTGTTGTCACGCCTTTGCATGATCGAGTTGGCAATGTACGGGGGGATTCACGGTTAATGATCCCCCACCATACACGCAGTGTGATTAATAAACAACTTTGTGTATACTGTACACACGTGTTGTCACGCCTTTGCATGATCGAGTTGGCAATGTACGGGGGGATTCACGGTTAATGATCCCCCACCATACAATAAACAACTTTGTGTATACTGTACACACGTGTTGTCACGCCTTTGCATGATCGAGTTGGCAATGTACGGGGGGATTCACGGTTAATGATCCCCCACCATACACGCAGTTGTGTATACTGTACACACGTGTTGTCACGCCTTTGCATGATCGAGTGGCAATGTACGGGGGGATTCACGTTAATGTCCCCCACCATACACGCAGTGTGATTAATAAACACTTTGTGTATACTGTACACACGTGTTGTCACGCCTGCATGATCGAGTTGGCAATGTACGGGGGATTCACGGTTAATGATCCCCCACCATATACGCAGAGAGATTAATAAACAACTTTGTATATACTGTACACACGTGTTGTCACGTCTTTGCATGATCGAGTGGGAAATGTACGGGGGGATTCATGGTTAATGATCCCCCACCATATACGCAGAGAGATTAATGAAGAACTTTGTATATATTGTACACAAGTGTTGTCACGTCTTTGCATGATCGAGTGGGCAGTGTACGGGGGGATTCACGGTTAATGATCCCCAGGAACTTCGCCCACTCGTCGTCATTCACTTCGTGGATATGCTGTGACTTTTTTTATTATTTGTTTATTTGCAGCTACCTCAAATTTTCGCTTCCAGACAACGCTGATTTTTCGCTCACAACCGAAAACCCACCGCCGACACCCACCAACACCGGAATTTCTGCGAAACGAGATCTTTAATTCTATATCGTTAACACTGTTACGACAACTCTACGAAGGTTGATTATTGCACAGCTTGAATGCAGGGACTCCTCATCAATAAACACAGATCTGAATTTAGTTGCACATGATGACTTGCACATTTGTTGGTATTGTGAAGGTGGTACGCCAGGCTGAGGAATCTTGCGGAAGTACACGTCACCTTGTGGTTCGCTCGATTAATTGGGCAGAGAAATATCAGAACATAACGGAGCTTTACGCCCATTTTGAGGCAAGATATGGCGCATTGAACGACGATCAATGATCGCGAAAGGACAATTTCTACTTAAATTTCTGCAATACCGTTTTGAAACAGCTACCGTAACCAGGTTCAAGTCAAGTAGCGGCATCTGTCGTCAGTTTGGCCAGGCATGCACAGACGTGCGCGAAGTTGCCGAGAGGAGTCACATAGACTGCATCCTTTGACTCCTCTGTTCGCTCAAAAGAAGGCGCCAGAAGCCTGGACTGCTCCTTTCTACAAATATCGTTATTATTGATGCCTTATACGTTCACCATTTCAATATATTCAGTCGTGAAAGTATTGCGTTTTTTTTTTTTTTGGGGGGGGGGGGGTATCAGCGGGCAACGATAAAGTGAGAATGTTCTTAACTATGATACGAATGCTGTAAACTTTGATAGTGATCTAACCTTTTGCAGACAAACAGCAACAACACTATTTCACTGCGACACAGTGATGCGTATGCCGACGTCTTCCCAAATTTCATTTCATAATTGAAAATCACGAAGTAAGAATGGCAGACTAGGCGTGTTTGTTCTCCGTGTGTGTATATGACTCTCCGTTTTGTCCGTTGTCGTTGTCGCGCCGTTCACCTCAAAGTACGTTGAAAATCACCTTCTGCGATTATCTCACCAAAAGTATCGGAAGAGGTCGCGCGTCCAAATACCGGCAGCTTCGGCGGCATTTTGATTAAATTAAAATGCAAAACCACTCGTGTTTCATACCTTAGGAGCGTTTAACCATGGCCGGTACATGCAACGCGCAAGTTTTTACTTACAATGGTTATACTGCGCCCGTGGTTTAATAAAAACCCAGGTGGAAAAAATTCTACCGGAGATCCCGTCTACGATATTTCGCGTTTTCCGCGACCTAGTTGAGGACAATAACTTCTGTAATTTATTTTCAAATAAACTTATGTTAATAATGAGTCTCCACGAATGTGTGTGTGTGTGTGTGTGGTGTGTGTGTGTGTGTGTGTGTGTGTGTGTGTGTGTGTGTGTGTGTGTGTGTGTGTGTGTGTGTGTGTGTGTGTGTGTGTGTGTGTGTGTGTGTGTGATACTATGGCCCACGAACATGAAACCGTGCTATGAAACACAAAGATATTTAAAGCTACTGAAAAAGAGAAGCCAGAGCGAAATTCTGCACGTACGAAGAGACATGAACGACATAGTTTAGCGCACAAGATAATGAGCCGCGTTGAACGTATTCATCCGCATAAACAGAGCACCTGACGAAGCTTGGCTAGGTAGTTACCAAACCTAAAGAAACCGCGTGTAGTACAAAACGCAAGAAAGGCATCGTTGAATTCCAGTCCCCGTGTTCCCACATTTTTTTTTCGTTCGGAGTGACAAAACTTTCCCTGTTCTGCTCCCCGTACGCTCCCCAGAATCCACAACACATAGCTCCTCGTGCCATCAGCCTGTTTCCCTGGTTTCTCCACTGGACCGTAAGGAAGCTCAGCCAGCCAGGAAGCGACCAACAAGAGAGAGAGAGAAAAAAAAAACATAAGTGATCAATGTGCAACCGAACATTCAAAGCCCCTGTCGAAGGAGACGAAGAAGAATTGGGTGACAACTAAGAAGCAAGAACCTGTCGCGTCATCTTATTTCTCGCTAGACTAGTAGTTCCTTCTTTCTCGCAAACAAACAAACAACAAGCTCAGTCCTCTTCATACGCGCATTTTGCTTCTCTCCCGCCACAGGTTTCTTTCAACTCTACCTTGCTTCCTTCCTTTCCTTAGCGGACAAAAGGGCCTGTGTGTACCCAAGCTCTTGTCCACGTGGTGCGGCCCTCTTCTCCTTTTTTGCCTCCCTCTCTCTTTTTCTCTTACTCTATATTTCTCTCTAACACACTCTCTCACTCTCTCTCTCTGAGCTCTGGAAAGGTAAAAAGGCATGCACACGCCGCCAATAGCGAAGGTGCCGCCTCCAACGTCACATAGCAACGACAAGAAACGCCGAGACAACCTTTCAAGTTAGCCGCAGAAACAAGGGCAAAAATAAGAAATCCAAGGAACGCCTAGTCTAAAAACCTTAGGATGGAATCAGCTCTGTGCGTTTTCAGCAAAGCCGGCACGGGGTGAGGGGGGTTATCACAGTGGCCCGTCGCGCGTCTTTCTGGAGCCACTATCTTATGCGGTTATGGTCTTCTTTTCTTTTTTATCTCGGGAATGGTGCTGCCGCAGATGTTTTAGTTTGCTTCCGAATATTTGGCTGTAAAAATTTGTTCGCTTACACGTGCATGTAGAACACTATTTCCGAGTGCTTTAAAATTTTTATGCCACTCATGATTCTTTTGATGTTGTTTCTGTGGCCCTCCTCCCCTCCAAAATTTTTACCCGAAGAAGGCTAAGTTATAAGATAAAATCCGTTCGAGAGAAGAGAGCCAAAACAACAAATATGAAACGTAGATAAAATACTAGAAAGAAGTGAAGCCTTTGCTGTCTATGAAAGTCATTAAAATGTATCTAGATCTATTTTTCAACCCATTCCGCAGGGATTACTGGGACATTAGGATGAACGAAAAAAGAGGAACTATTCGAGGGACACGTGTCTTTGTAAGACGCAGCCAAATGAATCCAAAACACAATTAAGCCAAGAAAAGCATAGTTGATTTTTTTTAACTGAGCCCAAGGCCTTCGAGTAAGGTTGTGGGCTCTGGTCGCATCGTCGGCGATGGTGATTTTTCATCCACTTTAATTTATTTCATTTGTTTAATATTTACTACACTGCAGTTAAAAACAACAAATTATGTCTCCTTTGCTTTCCTTGGCTTAATTGCCTGCTGGATGCATTCGGTTGGGACATTAGGATGTTACTCGTAACAATTGTTTTTTTTTTTGCTCTCTCTTGCTGCCTATAAGTGAAATCAAACCTAAGGGTCTTAACAAAAATACTGTAAACGTTCCATGCACGTTCTGACTAAAAAAAATTATAAACTGGGCTGGTACTCCTGAGAGCGTCTTACGCAAAAAGTGTTCTTCAGAGAAACAAGTGAATCCTGATGCTGCCCATATCGTAAGGCGAGACGGCCGTCTAATGGCATAGAGCAATTGCGAAAGCAAAGCTACGTAAATTCGGTCCTTGTTGAGCAAGTCGGCGTTCTCCTGTGAGGCTCAAAAGTGATCTTCACAGACACCATAAAATAAACGGTGGCGCTTTTAATTCCCCGCATTATAGGCACACGGCGCAGGCAACGTGCAGCTATAGGGAAGACATTCGCAAGACTGGTTCTTAAATTATTTAAGAAGAATATGCTGAGGCATGGCTGTTTGTGCAGCAGCCATGCCTCAGCGAAACATTTATGTGCCTTTCTGCAATGTTTATCTAAATAGGCACAATTGTAAGTTTTGCCGCAGTGCTTAACATCGCAGGCTTTCTACGGCAAAACCCCGCGCGTTTTCGTTTACGTCGTTTTTTTAACCTAAGTCAAGTACTCCGTAAAGAAAGGCTGCTTGTCAAAGCCTGGTTCAATGTTCTTTTGAATTTATTGCCACCACATTTGTTTCGTACCTGAAGATCGAGCAAAGCTTTCCGCATCGCATAACAGGATCAGCGCAACCTTGCTATCACTCCCCCAGTTCATACTCCGCCTTTGCTAATGAGCGTGTTTTCTGCGACTGACTATGCTTTGTTTCCTGAATGTTGTGTAGCGCCGCTAAGCACAAGGTCGCGGACTGGATCCCCCACCATGGCAGCCGTATTTCAATGCGGACGGAATGCGAACGCAAATGTGCTTAGATTTACACTCGCGTTAGATAACGGCAGGGGTTCAAAATTAAAACTGCAACGGTCCACCAGTTCAAGCCTCAGAATTGTATGGCGGTTTTCGCAAGCCCTAGAATTTATTAACAGGCGAGTTACAAGGCGGCTCGTTCTTAAGGAGCTGCGTGGAGAGTTGGGCGAGGTGGTACGAGTTCATTCTGGTCGAAACTGCGCAATAGGACGGGACACGAAGAAAGGCGAGACAAACGAGCCCAGTTGGTCTGTACCACACCGTGGTATCTCCTTAAGGAGCTATATATATATATATATATATATATATATATATATATATATATATATATATATATATATATATATATATATGCAGACCAACTGGGAACGTCTTAGTAGCTATATGAACTTTCTCGCCTCCCGTGTTCGATAAAGGTTACGACGTACGACGCCGGAGCGAACCGAATGCGAGTCAATAAGGTGAGCAAATAAAAGGGACATGACAATGCTCTCACGCGTTCTCCCGTCAAAGCCTGCTGTCCGATCTCTATATGGCATGCCTCCGGCATCACCTCCCATTAGTGCGCAAGGCGATAATGCGGCCAGCCTCGGCAAATGTGTCTCTTTCCCTACGTGTGCCCTTCGAATTACTCGATTAGCCTTGCAGTGCGCGTGGTTTTGCTGTTACGGTCACATCTGCCGATGATATATATCTCCACGCTTATGACCTCATTCATGATAAGAAAAAAAATCTCACAGGGTTCCTTATGAATTCGGCTGAGATGACTCGAGGGCGAAAGCCATCTTCCTTTTGTTGTCAGTCGATGTATTGGTCCTCCTCCACCTCCGAACGTTTTCTGCACCTACCGCGCTTTTGCACTGCCTCCAGGATCGGAGGCATCGCAAGCTTTCTGCAACTCACCTGGTTTTACAGCGAAAGCTGTTATCAGATCACAACGAGGGCCGTTTTTGGCGTCGTAGTTGTCCGCCGCCGCCGCCGCCGCCACCGGTGTCTGTAACCGATGTCGCGTGAAACCGCTATCGCGTGAAATTGTGCAAGGAGTGAGTTGTCGAATACTTCCAACGCATTACAAAGGCCTCAGCCATAATTCTTCATCGTCTTCAGGCACAGCGTCAACAAAGTGCACATAATATTTTACAGGTGTTTAGCGGGTACCACGGCTCTCCGCAGAATGACCAAAAATGGCATAGTGGCCGCTTTCCTACTTCCCAAAAATCATGATGATTTATAGCGTAGTGGGTACCTCGCAAGTGCACTTGTATTGATTGCCAAGGAAGCCCATAAGGGCCCCATGATCCATTTCCTCGGGATCTCAATAAAGTTAATTCCCCCCCCCCTCTCTCTCTATTTCTCACGTTAACGTATGTTATAAAGCGTGGTGGGAGAGTTAAAAAACGAGCAGGCGTCACACAATGCGAATTACGTAACTAGTGGGTCGTTTAAAGCTTCCAACCCATTACAAGGGGATCAGCCATAATTCTTCATCGTCTTCAGGCACAGCGTCAACAAAGTCCACACAGTGCCTTATAAATGTGTAGCGGGTACCTCGCTTCTTGGCAGAATGACGAATATTGGCGCAGTGGGCACTGCCCAACTTCACAAAAGTTATAATTTATGGCGTAGTGGGTACCTTGCAAGTGTACTTGTGTTGGTAGCCCCAAGAGAGTTTACAACGGCTTCTAGAAATGCCGCTGTGAGCTTTCAGCGCAGGCCTGGCGTTTTATCTCTACCTCCGTGATCGGCCCGCCTTTGACGAAGCGAAGATGTAATGTGATGAAGTCATCAGGTGACGTCATGGTGACGTCATATGGTGACGTCACCACGTGATAATTATCTTTTGTATAACTGGTGTTGACGCTGCCGATGCCAAGGCCAAAGGTCAGTTTTCGTGTTTGATGAAGCATCTAAGGAGGAGGAGGAAGAACGGAAGCATCTAAGGTTTTCGCTTTAATAAAGCAGGAGCGTCAGGCTGGATTCTGTAATGGTTCTGTTCTGCGTCTGTACTTACTCCTGTAAAGTCTTACCTGCGGGGGTGGTAAGAATTTAGAAACTGATGAGTGACGGTTGAGAAAGAAGAGCACCAAGAAGCTATTAAAGATGCTTCCGTCAACGCGAATTTCTTGATGTAAATTTTTCAGCCTCGGCCAACAGTGATTACGCAACGTGAAATCTAGCAAACTACGCCGCAAAATAGTAGGTTTTAGCCCTTCCACGTTGCCGTGTAAAGCGCACAGTAATATTTTAAAGATTACTCCTGTAGCTGGAGTAATCTAAATGTTGTATTGCAGATCTTTTCTTTTTCCCCGATTACCTCCGGTGAACTACAGTTGTCTGGGTCTTTTTTGAACGTCTGTTTTACAACTTGTGACGAGACCCAAAGCATTCCTTACACGCTTTCTTGGAGGTGAAGCGCTAAATTTGGATAAAATGGTATGGCTGTGAAATGAAGGCCTATATGAGGCTATCGCACCAGAAGTCTTTTACACTCGTGACATTGCTCGGCCCTTGGCCATCGAAAATAGCACAGTGAAAATCATTGTGGTGTGTCGAGGTCTGATAACTCCCAGTTCCCGGGACTCAGTACAGTGCGTGGTTCAGCCTCTCCCGGCCATTTGTCTTTGTATGTTTTATTCTATCTATACAACTTTACGTCAAGTTTATTGCCTAATCTAACTAAGTACTTACGAACCCGTGGCATTACTGCTTATCTTGTAAGACTTTTATTTTTAATGCTATCGTTGTGACGTAAAACGAAGTATAGCTGTTACTACTAACTTTTCTTTCTTTTACGTTTGCTTCAACGAATAATTTTAGACATTAAACGACATGCTCATCTCTCCAATTAGCAAGCCGATAGTCCGTCGGCTTTTTTGCATTCTTAGTTACATATTTTCAACATGTATGCACGAGGCCATGCATCAGCAGCTCTTCTTCACTGTGAAAACCTGTGAAGATCTGTACCAATTAGCCACGCAGATCAATCGCAAGTTGTATGCAACCACTTATCATGCGATCTCATACGCAATCACTTGATGAGCAATTCGAGTTTCTTTCGAAAAAGCATAAAACTTCCGAATGCAGAATTCTGCTTGAATTGCACTCGCTCACGAAACGCTTGTAAACAAACAACACATCTTATATTGCTACGTTTACATTCCTGAAGCAAAGTAAAAATATAGAAGAATCATTAGAGACACAAAGACGTAAAACTTCATTTCACGAAGGCTTACAGGGGACCTCAACTTCTGATTTTTCATTTCATTTTTCATTAGCCGCTTTAACAAGAAATAATCATTCGTTGAACACTACTTTCAATTCCTTGCACTTGCTGCCGATTTCTTTCACTGTATCATGAGTATGATGTTTCTTAAATTCAATACTTCTACATGCTTGAGAATAAGAGATATACCGGGTGTTCAAAGTTAAGCTTTATGGTTTTGTTAAAATTCAGCACTGGGAAGAGCGTGAGAACCACTGTTGCAGATATGTTATGTATCTAGGGGGACACAAAGTGAGTAATAATTATCGCTGCCAGCCGCCCAATTAACGAAGATTGAATAATGAACTTTTTAATGAGTGCTGCAAGCGGGCATGTTTGTATTGAAAAGTTGGAGGCAGTCGCATTTCTACGCAGTTCCACTTGGAAGAAATCTTCTAGCATGCCTGTGTCCCGAAATATCCCGCTGCAAAGTTTCATTGCGGTAAGACCGTGAGGATCGGCGCAATGTTCCGCTCTGATGTCACGAGCAGTCAGTGGTCGCTATCACCAGCCGGTAGCAAAAGGGTAAAGGCTCATTCACACCGAAGGCGGGGCGGCCAGAGCGGCAGAGCGGTGAGGCGGAAAGCGGGAAAACCTCCGCTCCAGGCGGCGAAAGCGGGGCGGAAAACGAGGCGGCAGGTCCGATCGCTTTCGGACCAATTTTTTGCCGCTCGCCGCTACTCACCGCTTTGCCGCAGCCAATCAGAACGCGCTGCGGCGGTGGCGCGGCGGTGGTGCGGGTGTCTCTTTGGGAGAAGCCGTGCCACGTGATAGCGACACGTGCGCTAACGCGCGAGAGGCCCCGCGCGGGCAGCCAAGAGAGCCATGCGGTCTGAACAGGTACGCGCGCTCGCCGCCTCGCCGCCGTGAAAAGCCCGCTTGGCCGCTTTGCCGCCCCGCCTTCGGTGTGAATGTACCTTAACCGTTATCATCTTTGCCTATGCATTCGACCCGTTGTCAGATTAAACGCCGCACGGGACTGCCGCGGCACATCGGGGAGGAGCTTTGCGCCAGTGCTCACTGCCTTGCATGCGTAATCATGCAAACGCAATCAAACTTTGCAGCAGGATATCTCGGGGCACAGACATGCTAGAAAAATTCTTCCAACTGGAACTACTAGAAACGCGACTGCCTCCAACTTTTCAATACAAACATGCCAGCTTGCTGCACGCATTAAAAAGTTCATTATTCAATTTTAGTTAATTGGGTTGCTGACAACGATCATTATTGTCTCCCATTGTGTCCCCCTGGGTACATAACTTATTTTAAAAGTGGTTTTCACGTATACCTTCAAGTGTTGAATTTTCAGAAAACCATAAATCTTAATTTTGAACACCCGGTATAGCCCGTGCACTGCAGAGCAAGGCATCGCTTCCTTATATAAGCCAGCACCACCGCGTACAAGCCACCAGAGTTCCTAGGCAGTAAGCTGCGCGTAGCATTAACGTTTACGCCCCCCACTGTTAGATGAATAAGCGGATGACTACGCACTCCTACCTTTTGATTACGACTGAATCTTTCGAGCGTTTAAGAATTCAGTTAACGTAAAATACGACACCATCAGGCTTACTGGACTAACTAGAACAATTCACTGGCTTCACGTATCGATGACGTTTATGGCTTTTTTTTTTACTGTTATCCCAATAAGCGAACGAATGTGCCGTCCTATCTTTTCTTTACGACTGTATCGATCTTTCCAAAATGTTAGATTTACGTTAACGTAAGGGGCGACACCATATGTCTTATTGGTTTAACTATAACGGTTCACTTGCACTGGCGCCGACATTACAGCGACGGAGATAGCAGCCATCGGACAGGAAAAAAAAAACACATAGCGCACCTAAAGAACGCCTTATAACAATCGCTGACTTCCCTGACTCGGTCGAGGATGGGGCAAACTACGGCGAAAAAGAAATGAACGAGAGCAAATGTCCCATAGGAAAATAAGACAGCATAAAGAGGCAGAAAAAGTGTCTAAAAAAAAAGAAATCGCAGATCTAACGTGTGCAGACGCGATGGTGTGTATTGGCTATCGGAAAAACAAGGAGAATTCGCTCCAGCTCCGTTATCTGGGGAGTGAAAGCTTGAGTATGGCGCAGGACAATGGAGCACCGCGAACCGTCCTGGAAGTTCGTAAGGAGTAAGAAAAGAAGATAAAATAAAATAAAAAATAAAGAAATAACGAAGAGAGCGGCGGTGCGGTCAGGATGGAGCTAACCTTCCGCTGCGTTGGGGCGCTGTCCTGCGATCTTCGCTTTTTTGACGAGTCGGAATTTTATGTTACTTCGTTTCCATTCAGTTTCACTTTGTCTCGCTCCATTTTGTTTTACTTTTTTTTACGGATATACGTCGCCGCCGAGCGATTGCCTGAACCAGAAGAAGAGAGAGAGGAGAGAAGGTGGTTTTTCGGGGGGGATCAAAATGAGAAAAAGATGAAAAGGGAGATTCACTTCTTCCTTTTTTCCGGCTGCTCCTGACGGTCCCAGAGATTTCGTTATTTTTCGGGGGCCACCGCGAGTTACCGTCTTCTCGTAACGGGAGTAGGACGGTGTGCAACGCGCCAAAAAAAAGGAAAGAGAAAAAAATAGAGAGAGAGAGAGAGAAGGACTGAGTGAAACGGTTGTTGGTGTGCAGAACGCGTCACAAGAGACACACGGCAATGGAATATAGTGCACCGCGCGGCTACATGTCTCTCCCGGGTAATGACGGAACTACGCCGGCGTGAAATTGCTTACTAAGCAGCAGCAGCAGCAGTAGCAGCAGTGCGGTAGCTTACCCGTGTACTGCGGGGGGAGCTACCGACCTCCAAGACCTGGCGGCCGTAACCAATTTGTTGGCCCTGCCATTTAATATTCGGCGCGGAGCAATATCGCCCCGAAACTGGTGTTGCTTCCCCCTCCTCCATCGCCCGGTCCCAGTCAATACCCAGTCAGCAAAGTGCCGAAACACCGAGCGCGGCAACCCTGAATTTACGTTCTACCGCTCCTCTTTTCGATTACACGCTTTCGTCAATTTGTGCGCTTTCTTCCCTCACCCGGACGTTTCATTGTCTTCGTGTCACTCGGGCACGACCGGCTTTATCTGCGAATGCCCTTCCATACACCTTCACGTAGCTTTGTCTTAGTTAGCAGGTTAACCTTAGTTTTATGTTCTTGTCCTTAGCAGTCTGTGTGTGTTATATATTTGCAGAGATTTAGCTTTTTCAGCTTTACACGTAACACGTGCTTGCTAGCAGCGATGTCTCAGGTGTGTGAGCAAAGGCTATAGGTCTGCGCACAGCGACCGTAAAAAATAGTAGGAAACTAGGCATTAGCCTTTCATGTTCGAGGCACGTAAGTTTTTATCGTCGCAGTAGCGCTTTTTATATTGGTTCGGCACAAAAATACGGTACCTAATAGTTATTCGTAGTTCGCTAAGGGTTGCGCAAACGAAAGTATATTGCAGTATGGGCTAATTACAAATAATCGTATGTTTAGTTCTTACTCGTACCCAAAGTACCGCACCTTTGTCCTCGCTTGGGTGCTGAAGAATATTAGCCATACTATATTACCATCCCACACTGCACTTTTACCCTCTGTATTTTTTCTAGTTATGAAGATTAAACGATAAAACGACTTCGTATTTTATATTTGTTGCTGTTGTCGCCTCTTCTTTTCCAAACAGTGCTCAGTAAATACTTGAATTCATACACAACACAGGCCTTAAGGTACATTCACACCGAAGGCGGGGCGGCAAAGCGGCCAAGCGGGCTTTTCACGGCGGCGAGGCGGCGAGCGCGCGTACCTGTTCAGACCGCATGGCTCTCTTGGCTGCCCGCGCGGCCGAGGAGGCGGGGCCTCTCGCGCGTTAGCGCACGTGTCGCTATCACGTGGCACGGCTTCTCCCAAAGAGACACCCGCACCACCGCCGCGCCACCGCCGCAGCGCGTTCTGATTGGCTGCGGCAAAGCGACGAGTAGCGGCGAGCGGCAAAAAAATTGGTCCGAAAGCGATCGGACCTGCCGCCTCGTTTTCCGCCCCGCTTTCGCCGCCTGGAGAGGAGGTTTTCCCGCTTTCCGCCTCACCGCTCTGCCGCTTTGGCCGCCCCGCCTTCGGTGTGAATGAGCCTTTACAGCACACGTCAAGAAATATGCCTTAAGAAAGGTCTTAATCTCAATTTAAAAATAATAAATACTTCGCAAAGAACAGTTTCATATAATCCTCTGGCTTTAATATTTTATCAGCTTAAGCTGTATGCATTAGTGCTGCAAGCTTGCAGTCACTGTTTGATGTTACTATTAATAGCTTTCATTTTTAAAAAATTCAGCTTTGATAATGAATAACCAAAGAAAAAACATTCATATGCAGTTTTGTTTTTTAATGGATTAACTGGCCGTGAAGATTACAATAACGAGTCATTCATAAAAGTTCTCAATATATATATATATATATATATATATATATATATATATATATATATATATATATATATATATATATATATATATATATATATATATATATATATATATATATATATATAATGCTTTAAAATTTTTTGTGCTAGTGTTTACTGTCAGGTTTTCAGAAGGCCTTACAGAGAATCATTGGCACTTTCTGTTTTTGTCACAAGGTTCCGTATAATGCTACGTACGCACGCACATATTTAGCGTCCTATTTACTGGCAGTAGCTTTTATTTTACTGCAGATTTGTACTCGGTCGCTAACATTGAATGTTCTGAATGTTGCACAAAGAACGCACCTTGTCTGCTTTATTTTTTTTTTATTTCGCGGGGACTCGCAGCAGTGCATATAAATAATAAATGAAAGTCATTAATTTCTTCATTTGAGGTACTAATCGGGACTTCTAATCCGTTGTCACTTCCCGAAGCAACACCTCTATTTCTTTTTTAAATAGAGAATTGACGTAAAGTGATGGTATTTTATGAAACATAAATGGCGCTGTGTTTCTCCTAATGAGCACTACAGTGCTCATGCCACATAAGGAATGTGTTCAGTTTGGTGCTGACCGATAAGACATAACTTAATCAAACAAACTACGACTACTTTCACAAGGACGAAATAAGCTTCCAAAAAGTGACAGACGAAGGTGGAGGTACGGTGAGTTTTTCTTTTTAATCATCTCGTCTGATAAAAAGTAACATATCTCGTTTTTATTTTGACACTGCATGTCATGTCCGTGCGAAAACAAGTTCCAGAGGGGACTCATATACGCAGCCTGGAGAATGAACCGTAATTACGTGAATGGAGAGAAACTTGTCACTAAACGTACGTATCCTTTTTTTTTTATCTATGTCCCGTGTTTTCATTGTCCCGAAAATGAGAACGCGACACATTTTACGCGCGCTTAAAAGCGGCCGTTACGGATCCAACATCGTTTCCTCGTCGCCCAAACGAGAACGACTCCTTAGCGCCTCCTAGGGACCGTCTTATTACTGCCGTAACATCGTATAAGCGTGGCTCTTAGGGAAGTAAACGAGCGGTAAGAAAAGGAAGAAAATAACCCACAACGAAAAGCAGCAAGGCTGTGCACGCCCACACTGATGCGCACTGCATCAGGAGAGGCTTCGATATAGGGCGCTGGTCAGTGTAAGAGAAAATTAAGCGGAAAAAAAGTTAATAAATTCAGCAGCAGCAACGACAACAAAGAAAAGGGGACTAGCTGTCCGAAGAAGGGTCTCGGAAGAGATGGTGAGCTTTTTTCGACTTTGGCGGTACCCATTGTCAGTTACCTCCTTAATAACGCGAGCCGCGAGACCTAGAGCAGCGGTTCAGGCTCGTTTGTTAGAGAGCGATCAAGACATTACGTCCCGCGCTCTTGGGAAGGGATAGATTGGACCCAGATATTCTCCTCAAATCGACGACTCCATCCTCGGTCTCGCCACACAGCTTTCCTTCTCAGCATCCTTCACCTGCCAGCCTCACGGGCGTTATCGTGTTGAAAGCCTGCGGGAATACAATAAGAAAGAGAGAAAGGCCGGACCAGGCGAGCGAGGAGGACAGGACGGTCCAGGGAGTTGCCTCAAAATCCTTCTCTTTCCCATTGTCATCTGGAGCGAAACATAGCTGCCGCCACTGCTGTCTCTGCAGTCGCGGGAGCAGCTTGGTATAGTCGTCTTTGCCAGCTGGCTGCCTGGTTTGTGTGGATCGATGTTGGGTTTCCTTCTAGCTCACGGTGTGCTGCAACTCCGGCCCGATGCGGCGATGAGCTGGAGGGCGCGAGTCAATCTTGCACGAGCCGCAACTCCAGCGGTCCCATCTGCCTCTTTCTTTTCCGAGTCCTCCCCTCCCCGCCTCTCCAACTTCGGCACGCTGGCATGCTCGGGCGAGCCTTGGTTGTGTGCTCACGCAAGCGCTAGGCCTTCGGGAAGCGCCGCCCACTGGGTCTGTACTCGAGCACAACTCTGTGCGTATGCGCGTGTTCGTGCATATAACCGCCAGCGTGCACGCACGGACGCGTGTTAGTGGCGCGCACACTGCTTGCACGATGATGCACTGCTTGTACACTGGTGCCCACTCGCGTCAATTTCCGTGCGTATACGTGTCTAAGCGAGCAGGTGCTCGTGGCCAGTGCGCAAGCATAACTCACGTGCAAAGGTATATGCGTGTAAGAGAGTGTCCGTCGTCCCGTCCACCTTGGTGGTAAAGTGGTTACGATGCTTGGCTAGTAACCCGAAAGTCGCGGGTTCGGTCGTGGCTCCCCCGTTCGCATTTCGTTGAAGACGATATGCTACAGGCCCGTCTACTGTGCGATGTCAGCGCACGTTAAGGACCACCAGATGGTCAGAATTTCGGTAGTCTTCCACTGCGACGTGGCTCATAATCTTATCGTGGTTTTGCACGTAAAACCCCAAATATTGTTATTATTATTATTATTATTATTATTATTATTATTATTATTATTATTATTATTATTAT
Source organism: Rhipicephalus sanguineus (assembly GCF_013339695.2). Lineage (NCBI taxonomy): Eukaryota > Metazoa > Arthropoda > Arachnida > Ixodida > Ixodidae > Rhipicephalus > Rhipicephalus sanguineus. Next base: position 79,633,665 of record NC_051180.1, read on the forward strand.
TATTATTATTATTATTATTATTATTATTAGAGAGTGTTTGTGCATTGACATCTTGTTACGCGTTCGTCTTGTCGTGCTTGCGGGCACGCCGACGTGCGTTTGTGTTCTTGACGTGCACTACGTCTCCCATTGCTCAGTTTGCGAGCTCAGCGAGTTTTGCAGGTGCTATTTGTTTGTTGTGTGGCCCTGTCTGAAAAGAGCGATGCCGCTAGGCGAGCTAGTTTGTCAACGTCTAATACTGGGGCAAAAAGGCGCTGGCGCCTTCTACACCCTTTGTCTGTAGGGTGCAGTCTCTATCTTGGGGTCATAAGTGGTGAATACTTTCCGTTGAAAGTGTTGTGAAACAGTGCCATGCTGACCAAAGTGTCAGTAGGGTCAGTGCTTCTGTATATATATATATATATATATATATATATATATATATATATATATATATATATATATATATATATATATATATATATATATATATATATATATATTGTGAGCACAATATTCAGAGCATTCGTCCTTCATCTTCTTCACCTGTATATAATCATCATCACTTGGGGCGTCTTCCTCGTTCGTAGAATTGGTCGGGCGGCCCTGCTGAATAAAAGGCGTCGAGTCCCCGACATTGCTGCCGTCTTTCAAAGTGGTGGAGGCTGCTTTTGATCCTCAAGTCCTCTACAACGTCGAGTTCCCTGGAGCTTCGGTCCGGTCGTCGTTTGCTCAGCGTACCCGCTGTCATGGCCCAAGACACGCTGCCTGGACCATCCGCGAACCCCGTCCAACCACCCGCCCCCGCATGGACCGTCACCGCCCGGCAGCGGGACCCACCCATCTTCTCCGGTCTCCCACGCGACGATGTCGAAGTATGGCTCAAAGAATATGACATGACCAGTGTGTACAACCAATGGGACGCACCTCAAAAACTTCGTCACGTCGCCTTCTATCTGTCCGACGTAGCAAAAACGTGGTTTTTTAACTACGAGGGCAGCTTCCCTGACTGGCCTACCTTCGCCCAACAAATTCGGAGGATTTTCGGGACCCCAAACATCCATTCTGAAGTCTCGAAGAGGAAGCTCGACGGCCGCGTACAACATCCAGGAGAGACGTACACCTCGTACATCGAGGACGTCCTTGCCCTTTGCCGTCGCGTGGACTCGGCTATGACAGAGGCTGATCGGGTTCGACACGTCCTCAAAGGGATAGGCCACGTCGCGTTCAACGCTCTGGCCGTCAAAAACCCCAGCACCGTCGAGGATGTCATCACGACTTGCCAACATCTCGATGAACTACAAGCTATCCGATTGCAACCCGACGCCTGTGACATTCGGCCTTCCTCGGATGCGGATTTGCGTACGTTGATTCGCACTCTGATTCGCGAGGAGCTTCAAGCGCAAGGACTGTCATGTCCGCCAGCCCCACAGCCTCGCTCTTTGTCTACTGGTCTGCGCGACATCATCAAAGAGGAGCTGTCCTCCATGGCTTGCGCTCTCACGTCTGACATTCAGACGCCACCACCTCCGCCCCCGACATATGCGCAAATCGCTGCCATGCAACCTTCCTTGGCTCAAAGCGTGCATCCTGTTCCTGCTGAGACCAACTTAGCAGCATTTGCGCCACGTCCACCTGTCCCACCTACTCCTGCCTTCTACGCCCCCTGGCGCTCGTCTCGCCCGATATGTTATTATTGTGGCATTCGAGGCCATATTTCCCGATATTGTCGCAAACGCTAGCAGGACGAACGCCGCGGCTACGACGTATACGAAAGAGATTCGACGTCCCCTCCTAACCAGTACCAGCGCCGTCCTTCAACACGTTCCCTCTCCCCGTCTTCTTCAGCCGACGCACCTCGAAACTACCGGTCAGGACGTCACCGGTCCCCGTCCCCTCTGCGACGCTCAACATCACCTCTACGACCGGTCGTCCCTATCTCTGAATACCGCTCGGAAAACTAGCTGGTGCATTTTTTGGAGGGAAAGCTGCATCGCTCGGACAAACACCAACACCTCCAGAGGGCCCGGCCAATTTGTTATTAGTGTATGCTGAAGGGTGGCCTATTCAAGCATTGGTGGACACGGGGGCCGCTATTTCTGTAATTCATGCTGATTTGTGTCGTCGTCTCCGTAAGGTTACTACACCTTATAATGGCACTCCCTTACGTAGCGCAAATGACTTTACGGTACGGCCATCAGCACAGTGCACCGTTCGAGTTTTCATTGAAGGGATCAAGCACCATATTCAGTTCGCCGTGTTGACCTCCTGCGCTTATATGCTTATTTTGGGATGGGACTTTCTTTCTGATGCTTCCGCTTCCATGTCTTGTCGACAACGCCTCGTACATATGCAAGAGACTGATGCTACCGACGCGGAAGATTGGTCACGCCATCGCCTACGAACCGTCAAAGATTCCGTGGTGCCACCTGGCCACGACCATGTTCTTACGGTTGCTTCAGACTTCATTGACCACGGTGACGTTCTAGTCGCTCCATCAGCCCGTTATATATCCAAAGGAATTGCACTAGCATCGAGTCTTGTTCGCTTCACCAATGGCACCGCCTTCCTCGCTGTACTCAATGTCACCAATGAGCCGATTCTGCTTCCTGAAGGCGCTGTTGTAGTTTGCGGCGTGGACACACAACCTGTCTCTGTAGTGGCTGCGAATACTAGTGGGGCGGAACCACGCTCACCAACGGATGCTACTCTTGCTACGACTCTCGCCAATTCAATAAGCACGGATTTGACTCCGCCGCAAGCAGACGAACTACTGGCGTTGTTGTCGAAGCATATCTCTTCCTTCGACGTACACTCCCCTATTCTAGGGCAGACATCGGCGGCAGCCCATCGTATACACACCGATGGAAACTTCTATTGTCCGCCGCCGACCCTACCGTGTCTCTTCTAGCGAACGCGAGATCATCGACAAGCACGTTGCCGATATGCTCAAGCAAAATATCATCCGCCCCTCCGCAAGCCCTTGGTCGTCTCCTGTCGTTCTTGTGCGCAAGAAAGACGGCTCGGTGCGATTCTGCGTTGACTACCGTGCCTTGAACAAAATAACCAGAAAAGATGTATATCCCCTGCCTCGCATTGATGATGCTTTAGATTCCTTGCAAGGAGCGGAATATTTTTCCATCCTTGACCTACGCTCGGGTTACTGGCAAATTCCCATGCACGAGGACGACAAGGAAAAAACTGCCTTTGCCACACCCGACGGACTTTACGAATTCAACGTCATGCCTTTCGGCCTCTGCAATGCGCCAGCAACTTTTGAACGAATGATGGACACTGTACTGCGGGGCCTTAAGTGGAAGACGTGCTTATGTTACCTCGACCACATAGTGATATTTTCTTCCACATTCGAACAACACCTGCAGCGCCTAGACGAAGTTCTGGCGTGCCTCGCAGCTGCTGGTCTCCAGCTGAATACCAAAAAGTGCCGCTTTGCAAGCAAAAGTATTAAGGTATTGGGACACCTCGTCAGCAAAGACGGCATTCGGCCTGATCCCGACAAGATTGCCGCTGTTCTTCGCTTCCCGACGCCTCATCGCTCCAAAGAGCTCCGCAGCTTTCTTGGCCTCGCCTCTTACTTCCGGCGCTTTATACGCGACTTCGCCACCATTGCCGCACCGCTTCACCAACTCCTTTCTTCGGGAACGTCATACGTATGGTCGGACGAGTGCCAAATGGCTTTTGACACCTTGAAAGGTGCCCTCACGTCAGAGCCAGTGCTTTGTCACTTCGATGACACCGCACCCACTCTCCTCCATACTGACGCCAGCGGTCATGGACTCGGCGCTGTTCTATTGCAACGACATGAGCGTTCTGGCGAACGCGTGATCGCATACGCAAGTCGTACCCTCACATCAGCCGAGAAAAACTACACCATCACTGAGCAGGAGTGTCTCGCCGTTGTCTGGGCCATTCAGAAATTTCGACCTTACCTCCACGGCCGCCACTTTACCGTCGTGTCTGACCACCATGCTTTGTGCTGGTTGTCGACGTTAAAGAATTTGTCTGGACGTCTCGGTCGCTGGATACTTCGTCTTCAAGAATACGACTTCGACGTTACGTACAAATCTGGCAAGAAACACAATGATGCAGATGCCCTTAGCCGTTGTCCATTACCTCCGTCGTCAAACATACCCGGCCTGTCGTCATCCGTGAGCGACCCAGTCAACGCGTCTTCTTCAGTCCATTCGCTCGCCGCTCTGAATGTGCTTCCTTCATTCCGCAACGAGACGTTCGCGTCTCGTCAACGCAGCGACGCTTACTGCCACTCCATTATGCAACGCCTTCACGGCTCGTCTCGTCCTCCCAACGCCCGCGCCCGTCGCCAGTTGCAGAACTTCAAGATGGAAAACTCCATCCTCCATCCTCCATCCGACATTGCTGCCGTCTTTCAATATATATATATATATATATATATATATATATATATATATATATATATATATATATATATATATATATATATATATATATATATATATATCTTCAGCCTCCCTCTTGTTGTTTTGTGCACTGTGGCGCTGCCGATCAGAAACGCGGGTGCGACACTTAAAACAATCAGGTTTACATACACTAAATTTCAGCGCTAACAAGCGTAACGTTCTCTGCACGACTACATCCTGAAGCTCCACACTGCACTTTTTCTACGTATCTGCAGAGTGAATACGCGGTTTTGAATGGCGGGTTGTATTCTAAACCCGATACTATTATGGGGCATAAGTCGTACTCGCAGGGCCGTTTAAAAAGGACTCAATACTGTCCAAGGTAGGAAAGTTGGCTCATCATCTTAATGTTTGTAAGGGTATGCATGTTAGAGCATACATGTACAGACTACACGAAACGTAAACCTGCAGTGATCGATGCATTACTCTATCAAATAATAAGGTAAAAACCAATATCCTCATGGAAACGCCCTTCTAATGTACTTACTATAACGCATTTTGTTTGAAGTACTTTATTACAAGGCATTTATATTTGAGACTGTTTATATGAATATTCAACATAAATAGATACAGCCGAGTGCTAAGCATATTGTCATCTTATGAGATCATATATATTCTAGGGGTGTGCGAATATTCGAGAGTTTCGAATATTCGTCGAATATTACATTCGAAATATTCGTATTCGATTCGAAAATCGTGTATTCGAAACGTTTCGAATATTCGATAACTTCGAATATTGGAAAAATCGAATATGCGATTCGATTATCATGCATCAAATAGCCCGTCTTCCACATTTCTGCTGCGTTCGTATAACTAAAAACGTCGCCGAGAGGAGCGATACACATCGTAAGTACACGGAGGCACGATATCTGCCTGCGACGAGCGCCCCAATACGTATGATTTATTGCTGGTGCATCTCCGACGTGCACCGCTGTTGGCGATCATGTAACCGGACATTTTCAATATTATGCGGCCGTAACGTGCCACACTACCACTCGTTCACTATGCGGGACCACTTATGAAGAAAGACAGTGACCCATGTGACTGGTGGCGGACTGTAGGCACCTTCAGATACCCCAGTCTGGTAAAGCTTTGCCACATGTACCTCCCTATACCAGCCACTTCTGTTCCAAGCGAGCGTGCCTTTTCAGTGGCAGGGGGGGGGGGGTGTCTCTGTTAGAAGTGAGCGCCTGCTGCCTGATCATGTGGAGCAACTCATATTTCTTCATGATAACATCTAATCATTACTTTCATTGTGCCGTGATATTTGCTTGCGTTGTGATGTGCATTGTGCTAGCCTGGACATTGTGTTCTGGAGATAGCAGTGTATGTTTTGTTGCCAGTCAGGCTGTTAATGTTTTTTTTTTTCAAATAGCTACATGTTAAATAAAATATTGTTACTGTGGACGCATTTTTCCTTTGATATTCGATATTCGATTCGATATTCGAAGGTGGATATTCGTATTCGATTCGTATTCGAAAAATTTGATATTCGCACACCCCTAATATATTCCCAACAGGTTGATCGCATCGATTCTGTTGTTGGTTTTCAATAGCAAGCAACTATTCCTTATTTGCGCCAATAACGGCACAACGTGAAACAACGACGCAGAGGTGTTTCAACTTATTGACAACATACACAACGATCCACAACGATGGCCAAGGAAGGCTCTCAGTGCGCTTCTGATCGTACCCTCATCACGAGAATAACACACGGGCCTCACTTCGGCATCATTCGCCTCCTTTCCCGTAGGGGGCAATATATCTGGCCGGGCTTTCAGGTATATGCCTGGACGCGCCATCACTTGGAGGCTATACGGGGATCAAAACCTGCGCAGCTTTCTTGCTGCGGCCGCCGATGGCTCTGTGCCCTTCTCACGAGCAATATTAATCACTCTGCTCGTACCACACGTCTCTCGGACGGGCGGCTGACCGGCCACGCGAGTATGAGGGAGGTCGCCGGCGTCATCTCTCATTGATGACCGTCCCAGCGTGGTGCGCCTGACGGCACCGGACGTTAAGTTCATCAGGCTGAATGAAAGCCGATCTTCGGGGAAATCCGAGCCCGAACGCGGCGGGGGTGCAGGGAGGATACGTTAATGTGAAGCTCCTTCCTGTTCCAGCGCAAGCTGCCGTATGAGACGTTGGAGCAACGGCCTCATTGCGTGAGGCCGATCACCTTGCCGTGAAGGGCGTGCAACTAACCCCTGACCCTTGAACGAGAGGTGTACAGAGAGAGAGAGAGAGAAAGAAACGAAGGGGAAAGACAGGGGGGTTAACCAAGCCTTGGCTTTGTTGGCTATCCTACGCGTGGGAAAGGGGAAAGAGGGAATAATGGACCACACTGACAAGAAAAAAGAAGAATAAGAAGAAATGAAAACCTATTTTCCGTGGGAGATGGTTTGGCTGTGCCGATGTGACCCAGAAGCTTCCGACAGGACAGATATTGTGATCATTTGGTTAGATAATGTACACATAATTGAAAAAAAGGAAAATAAAGGTTCCTTTTCGACAAATGTTCACTGGAAGAGACACAACTTTTACCAACTATTCGGGAAAGAGCAAGAGAAAAATTACTGCAGTGCGCACATGACATAATGAACGTGTCCAAAAATCCCGACGCCACATTATAACACGCACATTATGGAGCAATAGGAGACACTGACGCGTAGGTCTGACACTGACGTCCATGCGACAATATAAAAAACTTGGAGGACGCTTGATCTTCGCCTTCAAGAGTAGAACGCGACAGCGTAATCGGGCCCCGTGCGCATCGCCTTCCAAATTGCCAGCCTCGCTTCGGTTCTCGGTGCCTGCCTCAGCCATGCCGTAGGGAAACGAACGCCTGTGCGCGTAACATTGGCCGTTTCAAAGTATCCTACAATGCCTACTGCAAGTACAGTTGTTAAGTGCCCACAACGCCATAATTCTTCCTTTTGCGAATCAGCGAAGGGCCCACTACGCGCCCGTAAGGCGACACGCGATCCTACGCAGCTGTTCACTTTGTTGATACTTTTGCTCAAGATGATGAACAAATATGTCTGAGCGATTTGTGATGTGTGGGCCTTTAAAACAACCATTCGTTGCTCAATTCAGATGTTTTGAAGCCTGGCGCGATTCTACGCTTCTGCAACGCAATATTACATGCGACAAGGAGACTCCTTCCACAACATGACATTCATATAGTGTTTTTTTTTTCGGAGAAGTGTGAAGCGAAATTTGTGGAATTGCAGAACACGCAGGAGTTTGTACATGAGTGGTTATCGACGATGGAACCCTTGACAGTGCTCAAGGAATTTTAAAATTGATGTCTGTCCAGTAGGACGGACATCATTTGTTGTTATTTATTCGATGTGCTAGTGATGTAATTCGTGTCTGAAAACAGGCAATAAAGTAAAAAAAAAAGAACTCGTGGCTCTGTGGTAGAACACCTGAGTGCCACGCACACGTCCTGGGTTCGATTCTGAATCGAACAGAAGTACTTTATTATTTATTTCTTTTTTTTGCATCTTTCTCGGTTTTTCGGTCACGGACAAGATGATTTTTCGCTATCAACCAACGACGCCGACACTGACGCCGGAATTACTGAGAAACTAGCTCTTTAACGCTATCGCGTCAAAGCGGAAACCGATTATTAAAGTGACATAAGGGACAAAAAACTTGAGGCCTGGAGGAATAAATGAACCTGGTAGCGGCAGAAAGTCCCAACATGTCCTCATGGGAAAGCTGTCATAGCTTTCAATGACTCAATAATCAGTGATGCTACAATCAACGCAACCTCGTCTACACGAAAATATCTAAACAAGACCGATAAGCTACGGGGACACCCTAGTAATTCATATGACGTTTAGAGCCGGGAGCATTACTTTTCGACAAGTGTGCCGCTGAGTTACGTCGCTGAGTTCACTGCCGGCGAAACATGAGACCACCGAAACGTAGCGGAACACGAAACAGTGCGAAACAACATTCACCACTCAAGTTCCCGACAACGTTAAAGCAATAAAGGCAGAGCGAGCGGCTGCGGTACATGGATGGATTGATTGATTGATGCTACGAGCGTCCCTTTTATAATGTGGTAGTGACATCTGCGCCACCAGGCTCGACAAAAAGAAAAGAAAAAAATACCCCCTTGTTTTTTAGTTGACATTGCCTACTTCGATTACGTCGATCTTACCATAGAAAAAAAAAACACAAATTCCCAGCCCAGCTCTCTGCCCATTACAGCAGAATGACCCTATTTCTCCCACTATTTTTGTCATTTCTCTCTACTTATCATCCACCAATACTCTAACCGTCTCTTACCTATTTTTATCACTGACGAGTCAACCACGACGGGCTGCAGCGCCATCTAGTAAGATTGACCACGCGGCCGAGCACAACCGCGTGCATAGCATGAAGATGGCGTAATTCGTGAGCCGTGGTTCTGCCGCAACTTTCTCGTGACGGCGAGACCGCACAATCAGCCAAATAAAGCTCTGGCATTAAAAAACAAAACAAAACAAATTGTACGCGTTGCTGGACGCGCATAATAATTCGTGGACAGCACATAAGGCCTGCGGCTAGCCAGCAGCCCAGGACATTTCTGCGCACGGAAGGCATGTCTTATGCAAGAGCGTGGATTATATTAGAACAACAGCTAAAGAACGCGGTAACGCTACAATGTGCGAGTCAGAAGTGTAGCTAAGTAAAGCTAAAAGATAGGGAAACAAGCAAGATTTTGTTAGACGCAAAATGCGCCGTCGCGCACGGTCTAGTCATGCCTTGGACGTTTGCAATGGTCCAACTGTCTTGTATCTCTGATTCCAGAACACGAGTGCGGCATTTGGATGGAGTGGAGGTGCAAGAACGGCCGTCGTGTATTTAGAATTAGTTGCACGTTAAACAACCCCACGAGGAACAAAATTATTCCGCACACCCCCGCAATGTCGTGCCTCATGCTCATCTGATGACTAATTTCATTCATTCATTCATTCATTCATTCATTCATTCATTCATTCATTCATTCATTCATTCATTCCATTCAATTGTTACTTTACTGCGGACAAGTGCTCGAAGCAGGGAGGGTAACAAATGCTACATGCTATGAAAGTGCGATCGACAAGGAAGGATAAGAGAATGAGATAATTATTATAACGTTCCAAGAAGAAATCTTGATTAAATTACAGAATTCCTGCGATGTATCACTGTAATGCATATATGATTGGCATTTACTATAATTACTATTATGCAATTCTTACGACATACCAGAACATGAACATCAATGTAATACATGTTACATACCATACTACGTTAAACATACATATACGTGCATTAACCTTAATACATCCAGTTACAATACGAATAAAAAAACCATATTCACAAGCGTACACTCTCGCAATTTGTTTTATTCTTCAATTCCAATAACCTTTTTCTCAAGTGCAAGTATGCGATGGAATGCGTAGGCATTTCTGTGTCGAATCATCGAGAAAACGGTTTGTCCGACCACCCTTCTGTCCGTACTTCTGTCACGTAAGACAATTCGCTAAGCCTCAATAATCAATCAGTTAATTAATTTCGGGCTTCTAGCAATTAATTCTGAGCTTTCAGCAAGAGCTTCTTCGAAATGCTTGTGAGCGGGGAACTTTACAGTCTCGATTACCAACGATTTTTATTATCTTTCGCGCCACTACGAATAGCCAGCAACAAAAAGAATGAACTTCTAAAGTTTACGACGGAATAATTACGGAAGAAAATCGGTATATACGTGAAACCCGAGTACGTTACTTGTAATTTTGAATTTAAATATAATAGCAGCACTTGCTATCAACATACTTTCCATCAACAGTACTTGCTATCAGCCCCGTGACAATATAAACTTTTAATGATTCCATTGACGAACTGCGCGTACGTACAGCATCTCGCACAAAGCCTGAAATCCGTAAAGAATATGAGCCTGTAATGCGGGCGGCGCATTTTTAGTGCGGTCCGGTTTCACGCTCGCCGTCCCCTACAAGCTAGTAGTTGCGTAATTGCGTTTCATGTGGCTGACACCTTCAAGAGCTGCAGTTTAGGTTCTAGTTCTTAACTGACATCTTGCGGCCCGCACTGTGACACTTATACCATAGCTATCCTGCGATGATTTATTTAATTATTTATTTATTTATTTATTTATTTATTTATTTATTTATTTATTGTTTAATTAAGTAATTAATTAAAAATAATAAATTAATTGATTTAATGTGTTTGGCGTGCCAGAACTATGATATGATGATATGAGAAAGGACACGTGTCCTTTCTCGTGTTGTCCTTCCTCATGACTGTGTTCTGCGCGCCTTAAAGCAATTATGCGGAGGGCTCCGTAAATTACGACCACCTGCAGTTTTTTAACGTGTACGGAAATTGCACATTGCACGGGCCTATAGCATTTTGCCTCCTTCTAAATATCGACAGCCGCGGCTGTTGTTTAGGTCCTCCTCTTTTTTTTTTTGTTTTTTTATGGCGCTCCATCTTTTCCACTGTTTTCTTTCTGCTATGTCGCACCAATACGTCCAAACATCCACTTTAACTGGATCGAATCCGATTCTTTCGGGTCAGCAACCGAGCACCGTAACTACTGCACCACCGCGGCGGCCTGACTGATTGATCGATGGATCGATCATCATCGACTTTAACTAGATTCTTCTATCGGGCGGTGCACTAAGTGGCATCTGTTTACGGTACCGACCATACCAAGAGCAAGTTACGCAGCTGCCCTTCTCACGCGGTTAAGCGGCAGCCCAGCGGGCGTCGCAGACCACCGCCAACCTACACCAGCTTCGCCGCCGGGGGCGACGTGCCCTTCCGCGGTCGACAGAGGGCTCGCCAAAAGTTTCCCGATCGCGCAGGGAACGCGGCTAACGAGCTCAGACACGGCAACGCACCTCTCGTGCCACCGCTGCCCCCCCCTCCCCTTCCCGCCCCCCTCCTTTGCGACAGGAGGATGCGAAATGGCCGGGAGGGATTGTGGAAGAGACGGGGGGGGGGGGGGGGGGCATGACTATCGAGCCGGCTGCCAGCATTCCTTGCGACAAGCGGTGCAGGGCAGGGTGACCGCGTTGACCGGTACTGCGAGCGTCCTAGGCAACTGGGCGGACACGCGCAAAGCATTCGGAAGATGTGATTGCGGGTGTCACGTGCGGGCGGAAAAATCAATCGCGAATGCCGTAGCAACGCTGCGCTAAGCGTTCCGTTCCGCTTCCTCCGAGCGTCGATCAAGCAGCAACGGCTCTGCCTCGTCTCTGAAGACTTGAGCATCCTGATGCGGCGCTGCTTAAATCTGGCGTCCTATCCTGTCGTCTCTCGTTTTTTCATCGTTCTCAGTTCGCGCGACAAATCTTTCGTTAAGCTATGCACCTAAAGATGTTCAGCCTTGAAAGTGAGAGTCGAGGATAACATTCGACAATGCTCAGGTGATATGATTGATTTTTTTTTTTTTTTTGCTAACTCGTGAGTCTTTTAAGCCATACTCACACCCCATACTGAGGCATGTTGCGATAAAAGTATAGAACCAGCTGAAAATTAATTGCCATTAGTGTTGAGCATGCGCTCAATCTACCAGTTTTCTGCTGTAAGTGATGTTTACTATTCACTACTCAAGCAGGCTAACGATGCCTTCCACATCATGTTTGATTCATATAAACAGTTCTAGGGTAATTTCTTTATGAATCTGGAGTGTAGCACAGGAAAAGAGTAAAGTAATGCTTAACTATAAGACGTAAACGTTAATAACCACGGATAATTTGTAACCTTTAGTTTGTAACAACACGGTACAGCTGGAACACTTCCCACTTTTCCGTATTTTGGTTAAACTCTAGTTGGCCACCTGTTTAAAAAGCCGTTAGAAACCATACTTGTTTCGGAGGAACAGATGTCTTGATATTGTACACACTTATCCGTTCGTAACCTCATGTCCTACGTAATGACTCGTATTATAATTGTTCGCAATGTATTAGTAAGGCTACACCAGAGGTGCGACGTTGTGCGAATACGCAAATAACTCTTGATACAGCTTTATTGAGCACAAGGAAAGCTACTGAGCCTCTTACAAGTACTACGTATTTCGCGTCGTGATTGACATGCCATTTCCATAACAACCCCAGCGTTTTTCTAACACTATCTCATTACACCAGCGTTTTACTTTTTCTTATCTCGTTCTTTGTCATTCTACGATTTCTCGTGTTTCATCCTATTGAATGTCTTTACAAAAAAAAAGGTAAAATGTGACAGTCGAGGAGTGGGTGTTTATTTTCTCCCGTCAGAGTTGAGCGAGGTGCGTTGTTCCAGTTCAAATAAATAAGCGATGGCAGTTCTCTGCGAAACACCAAAGTAAGAAAACTGCATTTTAAAAAAACCCAACTCTCTGCGATTGAGCCACGACATATGTCGATCTCGCCAAGCAACTCGAAACAATTCTGCGCTGCCCGCAGCTGTAAAAATACGGAAATGAAAACAAGGAGTCGTCGGATTTCAAGCCGATCCACTGCTCAATCGCGCCTGTTGTATCTGACTGGCGCTAAGTACCGAATAACTTCACGTATAACTACAAGCTTTCGTTCCATGCTTCGGTAGGCCAGAAAATTATTTCTCATGCTTATGTTGAAGGCGGCTACAGAACGCTACAGCTATGGACAATCGCGTATGGATGGTATGTTTACATTTCCTACATCGCTCAGCAAACTTGAACGAAACAATGACACCGATCTAGATCTCTTATATAACATTCTTGCAAGTATTATTTCTCGAAGTCCAGTGCTCTCTTGGTGGCCTCCCGTTCTCACCTCACTGTGGTAATCGAAAGGCTGCATCATAAATTCTATTGGTATTTTTCTTTCGCTGTCTTTTTTGTACTGTTGTCAGTTTTCCATGAGCCACATAAAACAATATTCAACAATCTTAATCAAACAATCTTCAAATATTCCAGTACATACATACTCGCCTTTTAAATATTCACTGCCCTCTTTTCCTCCTAACAGTGTTTTCACAGTTGGTAATGTTTTCATGTAATATTGCCATGAACATGCATATGAATTGTTCGAAGGCCTGGTCTAAGCACTGCATACAGGCTTAATTTTTCAAACCGTTGCTGTCGAACCGACCCTCCAACTGGCCAGCGTAGCATAAAAATGTTCCTTTTCTTTCTAAACAACGATTGATTGATTGATTGATTGATTGATTGATTGATTGATTGATTGATTGATTGATTGATTGATTGATTGATTGATTGATTGATTGATTGATTGATTGATTGATTGATTGATTGATTGATTGATTGATTGATTGATTGACTGACTGACAATCGCACCCAACGGTCTAGCCTTATCGTCACTGCCCTCAGATTGCTTTTTCTTTTTCTCCTTCCTGTCCCACTAAGCAGAACAGCAGACCAAGAAAACTCAGGTACACCTCTCCGCGATTCCTCTAAACTTGTCCTCTCGTTTGGTAGAAACACTCGCCTCTCACAAGAGATCTGTTTGCTTTTGGAAGAGCTTAAGTGTCTTGAGACAAATTTATTGCGCGTCACATGTGTGCAAGGTGGCCAGAATTATTGCGGAGCTCCCCACTACGGCGTACATCTTCTCATGAAAGCAGCTAGCGCACGAAAACAGCTCATCGTCTCGTTTTTCTTTTTCTTTTTTTTTTCAGTTTGGTTAGCTTGGACAGCTAAGATAATTCTTTCATTCTTGTCAACCTGCTGCGGCGGCTCCGTGAAAATGCATAGTTTATGGCCTGTGAGCCCAAGCTTTCAGGTCTGATTCGCCGCAACTAAGGACGAATTTCTGTTGGGTGGCACGCGAAGGCCTCGCGCACATTTATTTACTACACAAAGCAAAAAAACTACATAAAATATGTAATGAGGGATGCGGCATCCTTCATTTCTCAGCGTAACTTATAGGAGTTAAATCCCATCAAAACCATCAACACAAAGCTGCTTGCATACGCGTACATACCACTTGTCATATAGAGCAATATGGTCTTTGGTCATCACTGACCAATTGTCATCGCTTGTAATATATATTCAGATAGATTCTGCTTTCCTGTTACCTTATTCAATGGTTCTGAAGCTTCTTCTACTATTCTACAAAGCATTTCTTTTTTTCGATCGCACACTTACGTTCACCGCAGGTATATTTAATTTTGGCCCCAGTTATCCCTTGTCGGCACAGCCAACACAGGGAGACTACGGGCTTGGTGAATCTACAGCTGATGGCGAACTAACACACGCAGAAGATTACTGTAGTCGTTTATTTTGGTGTGTTTCGGCAGTATCTGGCCAAAAGATCTATTCCATCCAAAAGCATTGAACGTTCTGTGCCCGCATTCACACAAAAGAAAGCATCATACGCAAGAAATATTCGTAACAGAAATATTTCAGCCAGTTTCGGTGCAGGACACTTCATTAACGGACTTAATGCTGCTTTCACTTTAATGTTGCCGTGTATATGCATGTAACTGTTGATTGTGCCATAATTATATTAAGTGTCGCGTTATATCTACAAATTACAATCAGTTTAAGTGCTGTACATGCAGTGTTCTGGTGTTCATTAACCTGCATATTGTATATACGTACCACGTTTCTTGACGTTCTTGTGTCACGTGACGTTATTTGACATGTTATTTTGAAGCCTACATATTGTATATTCCACACATTCAAGTGCCAAGGTGTAGTCCGTGCATTATTTGTGCGCCAGCATCTCCTTATGCCATATTAAAAAAATCTCACAGGCTCCCTTATGCATTCGACTTAGACGACTCGAAGGCTAAAGCCGCCATCTTCTTTTTCTTCTCAGTCGATGTACTGATCCTCCCCCGCTCTCCTCCGAAAGCTTTCTGCACCTAACGTGGTTTCGCGCTGCCTCCGGGATCGGAGGCATTGCAAGCATTCTGCACCTCACCTGGTTTGCACTGCCTCCGTGATCGGCCCGCCCTTGAACAAGCGAACTTGTCATGCGATGATATCATCATGTGCCGCCATGGTGACGTCACAGATTTGGCGATCTGTGACGTCGTGATGACATCATACGATGACGTAATCACGTGATGATTTTTATATCACTCGTGCTGCTGCCGCCGACGCGGTACGCTGACGGCGCCGACAGTCAATTTTCGCGTTTTACACAGCATCTAAAGCGTTCCCCTTAATAAAAAAAGGCATCCAGCCATCGGCAAACAGGACTTTCAAACCAAAGGTTTCGCAAAAATTCTATGTGGTCCATAACCGGTCGTGTATTATACACGAGGTTTCACGGTACTTCAAAGATCGCTCATGGTTCCGGCTAACGCCGTGTTAAAAGCTTCTCCCGAGCGTGGCCGTGTCCGAGGGAACCTACGTTTCGTTTTTGACAATGAGTCGCTTTCGGCGCCCCGCGTTTGCCACCAATGGCTTCGGTCGTGAATCCTGGGGGACGCCGTGCGCTTCTTCCAGCTTTTCTTTGATCCGCCTTTTGGTTCACAGAGACGAAGAAGCAATCGCCGAACTGTTGCTTGGTTGGTTTGTTCACTCCTTCGTTCCGGCCGTTTCATTTATTCTCTTTTTTATTTCTTTTACTCAGGTCGTACTTTATGATGTTTTCATCGTGGCGACGTTGTCCGCCGTTGGGACAGCTGTTTTCCCTCGGCGACTTTAATCAGACGAAGTGTTTCTACGAAAGCCAGTCGTGGTGACGAAGAACAATATTTGCACGCACTTCGTCTTTCGTGCTCCCGCCGTCACTACGAATTGCCTTGAGAAGAAAAAGAACACTGTCGTCAAGCTCGCTGTCTTTTGCGTTGACACAATGCCGTGTATGCGGTCCGACCTGGTCCTTCCTGAAAAACAAGGGCACCGTCATTTTTGAAACGGTTAAGAGAAGTGCACCTCACGCCGTCGCTTTAACGTCGCGACAAACCACTTAGAAACGAAAAGAGGGGGAATCGATCGAAAGACTCGTCTTCGCCAAACGAAGCATATGATGACAACATATAATGAAGCCTCGAAAAGCTTAAATAAAGTTATTTGAACGTTTAAATATATGTGCAGTAATAGACGGCAGTGAACAAAATTGGGGACGCTTAAGCTTCGCCTTTAAGAGTTCAACGCGATAGCGATATCCGGCCCCATCCTCATCACTAATGTGTACGCCCTTTGTAATGGGTGGCATGCTTTAAACCAGCAGCAATTACGCGCGTGATACTTTTTCGAAGTTGCGATGCACGCACTACGTGTTTGTAAGGGAATACGTGCAGTAATGTGTGTGCCTTTTGTAATAGGCGGCCGGCTTTCAACCACCAACTCCTTATGCAGTTCACATGGTGTGACGCCCGATGGCAATATACGCTTGTACCCCGTTTTACTGCGATATTACGTCTCGTACTGTGACAGCTGTACACAGGACGTGTATGTTTCTGAAGCATTAAAGTCAATTTCAGTGGAGTTCCAAGCAATGGAGTGGCTCTGTGGCAGAACACCTGCTTGACACGCAACCTAACGTGTTTTTTTTATTATTTTATTTGCATTTTTCTCGATTTTTCGGTCACGGACAAGATGATTTTTCGGTCACAACCAGCGATGCCGACACCGACGCCGTCGCCGACACCGGAATTTCTGCATAACGAGGTCTCTAACGCTATCGCGTTAAAATTGGCGACAAAAGAAACAGAACAGCTTGCCGCCTTTGGCACCTGAAGCTCCGAGAGACAGACAGAAATATGAAGGAAAGACAGGGAGGTTAACCAGAAGTCTGCAGTTTGCTACCCTTTACTTGTGAAAGGAAAAATGGGTGTAAATGAATGAAGGAGAAGAACAAGAGTCTGTGACGACACCAGGTGACAAACCAAACAAAACAAGGTCATGCCTATAAATCACCAACGTTGTGTGTGAACAGTCACAATTTGCCATCCAGTCCGGTTTCTCGAAGCAACCGCAACAGCGGCCTCGGAGCGGTTCGCGTTGAAGACTGGGTAGGCCAGTGCCCGAGGATTTCGTTCCCTGTGAGAGGGCGGTCGTCCAGATGGCCTAGTGCGGCGGAGAGGGCGGCTCTTTCGGAGTTCCGAACCATCGCATTGCATGAGCGGAGCACATAGTGTTACGTCACGGCGACAGATGTTCTCCCGTTCACTTTCTTGTGTATTTATGCATACCTAGCCCTGGGCGTTTTAGCCAGTCTCACTCGTGTTCGTGGTGACCGAATGCGGAATATATTTTTGTCCCAAGGCGTCATGTACTGCGTGAACTTTATAAAAGCGAGCTGCTGACCTCGTGTACCATCTAATGGTATTAACCCTATTCCGCAGTCGAGACCTTGCCTATGAAATGATTACTGCACTTCAATTAGGACTGAAAGGAACTTCACCTGTATTCTCTATCGTAAGCGTGCGCAGGGTTCCCCTTCAGGGGGGGGCGAAGGTTCGTCGCGGCGCCCCCCTCCCTATTATGTCAATGTATGCGGCTGCCTTTGCGCCCCTCTTTCGCCCCCCTACAATGTATAGGGCTGACTTTGCGCCCCCCCCCCCTTCTCGCCCCCTTGCCCCCCCCCCCCCTGCGCTCGCCTATGTTCTCTATGTATATTGAGTACCACTAAATATCGGTGTGAGGAATAGGGACGCAAAGAAAAAGGCAGGGAGGATAACGAAAGACAGGGTCGGTTGTTTATCCCATGCTTGGGGAAGAGGACCGGAAGAATAACAGATAGAATGGATAAGAAGAAGTAAAAATAGTAACAAAGGGGCCGTTAATGTGACTCCACAAAACAAGTACTAACAGCTCGCAAGCGTTTGTATGAAACACAATAAGGCGAATTAGTGTAGCAGCTTGGGCGTGTTGGTGAAACGTTGTAAGGAACACAGCGCAATAGAAGACGGGGACAAGGAAACGAGACGCACAAACAGCGCTGTGTGTGCATCGCGTTTCCTTGTCCCCGTCTTCTATTGCGCTGTGTTCCTTACAATAAGGCTATTGTGGCCTTGAGGATGTAAGATTGTGTAGGCCAAGTGTTCAAGAATTGTTCCTCGAACAGTTGTCTTTCATCAAGGTTTTAACTTTCAAAGCGCGTCGTGTAGTTTCGAAGTATGTCCACTGGCACAGAGGTCGTCAAATCGTCTCTCCACAACCGCAAAAGTTGCAAGCCGTACTGCTGTTCATTCCTATTCACGAAGAAGGGGTGCGAAGCCTTTCTAATTATGTATGTCACGTCATCAGAGTGTATCAACTTTTCTGGGATGTTCATTTTCCGAGAGATGCGTAGCGATATCGCACTTTAATATTAAGTGTGACTTCGAATATGGGAAGTTAAAAAAAAAATCCGGTTCAGAAGCACGAGCCATCTTTCAATGCCTTCTGTGAGTGAGAACAAACGTTATCTGGGAAAATGTAATATTTCTGCAACATTTATGTCCCGTTATGACACCGGCAAAATAACAAAAAAAAAGTTCACAATAGAGTTGTGACTCACGTGAGAGAGAGAACAACTTTACTGAGGTCCGTTACATACGTGGGGAAGAGCGTCCCCCGCGCCCACCCGGCTATTCCCACGTGGGGACCGACAGGTCTAGCCTGTGGGCCCTGTCGCGGACGTGTCGCTGCACAGCCCGAAGTCGCAAGACCAAATCCTGACTCACGGGACAAAAGCTTTTAATATAGCTCCAACCGTCGAGTCTGTATCTTCTCATATCCGGCGTACAAACTATCATCAAAGGATTTTACGCTCCAGGGCTGCGCTCATATTTATAGGATTCTCTTGCTATCTCATAAGGCAACCCTCCATAAAATAACATTTAAAAATAGTATTGCTAACGGGGTTGCATTGCACGCGCCTTCGCTTCCACTATCGAACAAAATTTTCAGCCCGTGAAAGATGGCTGTTCTCTCTCAAGACCGGATGACGCAAGGGCGAGACGAGTCATTCAGAGCTGCGCGCAAATCCCCGCCGTCCAAACGTTATTGCGTAAAAACCGGTGTCATTGTGTCGTCATTCGACAGAGTTCAATGCTCCGGGGAGAAAGCGCCTGAAACATCGATGACGTTCAATAAATAGTGCTATGCTGTTACGTCCTAACCGACTCCAGAAACGCAGTTGCTCAACCACTAAAATAGTGACGTGTCAATCTGTCCGGTTATTAATGATTGATGACCTTTATGTGGCGTCGAATAGCGAAGCACACGAATGCATGCGTATAGTAGTAGCCTTTATGATTTGTCGTTGCCTCATGTGATGGGAAAGAAATGTAAAATCCTCAGTAGGGATGTAAATGATGACGCAGTAAAACATGTTTTAGGTTGCACTGGCGTAGCCGCGAGGGGGGAGGGGGAGGGTTAGTTTCCCCGCCCCCTCTCGAAATTTTTCAATTTCGCATGTTTATATATACACGCACACATACGAATGCACGCACGAAGAGACATAAAGTATGGTTGAATACCCCCCCCCCTCCTTCCTTCATGACAAAAATTTCTGGCTATGCATGGCCCTGTAGGCTTGTATTCACGACACACTCGCGTTTAGTCTGTTCAAGTGAAGTGAAACAGTTCAACCCACTACGCATGACAGGCCGTGCGAGAGAGAGAATAAACATCTTTGCGTGTCTACCGGTAGGAGGCCACGGGAAAGTGTCCGCCTACCACTTATGTCTGAACAGACATCACCTCACTAAAAACGTTATCCACATTCTACTACTACACAGCTTTAGAACAAAGGCTTGTTTTACAAAGATATCCTACGCAACGGGCTCCCTCAGTCACTTCGAAATTGTTCTGGAAGCCATTGAGGAGCGCCTCTGTATACTCTACAAGACTCGGCTAATCGGCGACGATTGCGCTCTGGGTCTCCTCGTACTCGCAGCATCCCAATCCCTTTTAGCATTTGGGGAGCCCGGTGCGCCAGGCGAGCACTAGCGAGCGAAGTTAAGCAACCGGCCAACCAACTACTGCAAGAAAGTGCGCCGAGCACGATGCGTTTCCCATCGGTTAAGAGCTATAGTTACCGGCGGCCGCCGCAGCTTCAGCCACATTTAGTTAACGAAGCTGCGGTTCGTCGGGCCCGTACGCTTTCTGGGATAGAGAGGGAAAGAGAGAGAGGAGAGCGAGCGCTACCGCCACCGTGACTCTCCAGCGAGTAACTCGCCCATCTGCATCCACATGCCGGGAATCCTTTTTCATACACCTATATTGTGCGGCTGCAAGAAGCGAGCTAGGTATCCGACGCGCACCCCAACTCCGCGAGGCCGCCCTGCCTGCTCTGGCGGAATACATTTAGCATGCGCCTATGGCGCCTGGTGCTCACCGCAGAACTACACTCGACGGCTGTCGATCAATACGTCTCGGCCTGGCGGCGGTAATTATGAGAGAAGTTTCTTGAGTCGTTGTCAATGGGAGGGTGCGGGCTGAAGGACGCACACGCTGTGCGCGGGAGCGGCGCAAGCGCAATAATAGGGTGCCGCTTCGCGGTAGGCAGTCAAAGCATAACGATGTCAGTGGTACCGGAGTTTGAAAGTCGAACTTTCGTTTCGAGGTCGACCTAGTTTCACAACCAGGAAGCGCCTGACTCTGCGTAAGAAGCGTGGATGCTACAAAGAGGCGAGACGTCTTTGTACGAGCGCACAACGGTTTCGTTTTTCTTGCCCTTAATTTATGGCTAGCTCCAAGCAAGGTCAGTGGAGTTATGTGCCAACCTGAATACGGACCAAAAGGTTTCTGCTACTCTTCGTTCTCTAAGGAGTGAAAAGCTCAGGAACAGCATTGTTTGAAAGTGAAAGGCAGCAGTGACAAGAATGTGTTGACGCGGGCTCCTTAGAACATAGCTTAGTAGAGAAAAAAAAAAAGGCAACGCAATTACGACACACAGAGTTAGAACTATACAAGAAAACACAGCAACAAGTGTTTCCGGTGCCAACCCTTTTCTCTGTACACCACGGCGTAAGTATGACAACGCGCACTTGAATTTTTAAGCACTTGTTCGCCCTATAGGGTATAGGTGAGCGTGATGCTGCATATTTCTGCACCTTTTCCCTGAACTTCTTCGGTTCGAATTGAACGTTTCGCTCACAGAATAATCAGGACGACATGCGCGTATACACACCGTGCTTACTTTCATACATAACCTATATTGCCAAAGGTGCAGAGCCAACAAAGGTTCTCGCACGTGTCGTTCCCAGGCAATGCAAAATACGCCGGCCGAGAACAAAAGCCTTTACTTGGCGGACCTCCGTAGCCTCGGACACAAAGGTGCTTAACGTAAAGTTTGCAGCAGAGACGGTACAGAGAGAACCGGCGTATAGTTAGGACTTCGCAGTTTTCTTCTTTCCCTTTACGCTCGTTACAGCTGTATGACGCAAGGCTAACGTCATACACGTTGCCGCAATTCAAACCTAACCATCGACTGTCAAGCCTGCCTAAAGCTTCGGCATCAGACGCCCGGACGTTACGAGGGGAGAAGGTGTACTTAACCAAGCGAACAGACGTACCCAGAGCCACGCGCTCATTTCATTCCCCGTTTCTTTTTCTTTTTGTCCACCTGTTTATCAGTGTCGAAGCAACGGGTGCAGCTTTCCTAGAGCTTAATGCCTGGAGCATTGGATGCCGATGCACGCGCGCGTAAGAGTAAAAAGAGAGGGAAAGGTAAGGGCCTGCGAAAACGAGAATGTGCGCGTGGTCGGAGAAGGAGGGTGAGAGAGAAAGCGTGCTGCATAATTGAATAAACCCGGCGCTTTCGTTCGGAAGTCTGCGGCGGCAAACCTGGGAGCACGCCCGAGCGAAAGGCTCCGCTCCTTGGGTCCTAACGGAAATTAATGGGTTACGTGCCCTGGTTTCGGCTTTTATTTTTGCCCCCGCCCTTTAGGACCCCCGACGCACCTTTGCTGGCCTGCAAGGCCCTGTGTATTCCGAGCTTCTTCTTGCACCGCGGGGCGTTTGCATCGCGTTACCCGCCAGGCATCGGGTGGGAAGGTTGTCGCGCGCTAATGCCTTGCGCCCGCTTCGGCCGCCGTCTACGAGCTTCGAGAAAAGTGCTGCGCGCACTTTGTGCCTTCGCGTTCTTGGCGCTTTTCGTCTACCCTACTTGGCAGTCCGCGCGCCTTCCCTTTCATCTCTACTTTCCCATTTACCACCGACATCCCAACACTGGCTTTGACTTTCCCGTTTGTTTTCCGAATTGCTGTGTGGCAGTACGTAATAAGAGCGAGTTGACCTATCCACATTGCCCTTCTATGAGGTCACACTCTGACAGAAGACGCTGCGTAGGAAGGGTTGAATTGCGCAATGTGGCCGAAATGACAGTAGCTATTTTTTGCGCCCATTCACACACCGCAGACAATGGGTAGTACTGCGCCCTGCACCCGACTAATAAGAACGAAGAAATTTGAATTTCGACATCCTGCTTCGACCGTTAGATGTAATTCTGATCAAAAAAAGAAAAAAAGAAAAAACCTAACACGCCTTCTGAAACACTTGCAGCGCGCGTAATAAGTCTGAACATGTCCGTTTTCCTTGCGCAACACTTGGCAGTGACAACAATTAATTCTTTTGGGGAAGAGAGTAAAAAGACAATACTACAAAATGAGCCATCCATAGCAGCATGGGAAACAAACAATGTATGCTTCATGGTTAATTTGGTTAAATATTGCGTAACCGTAGTAGTGTAATTGAGCTATGCGAATAGCTTGTGGACAACAGCATGTGCTGCAACAACTGGTCCACGAAAGGTCTTACAGAAAAGCCCCTATGCAATCGGTGTGTCGGTATAATTATGCATATTTATAGCTGGTTTGCTAAAGAAAACCCCGACCAATGCCTATTTGAAAGCGTCCTCCTTTAGTTGGCTACACTCGCCAGTCGCGTCTGCACAGGTTAATTGATTCATTGTTGCACGATAGTGTATAGTAGTATTGGCTCATTCGCTCCCAGTAACCGGATATCTGCGCGTATATCATAAAGGAAAATGCGCTGATCTGACGCAACTCTCGAATCGAAACTACGCGAAGCTTGTTTGAGTTAGCAGTAGTAAGGAATGACACGAATGCTGTTTCGCCGTTAGTGGTTGTGAGATGTCTGCCATGGTGGTACACTGGTTATGGTGCTCGGCTGCTGACCGGGGGGTCATGGGTTCGATCCCAGCCGCATGGGTTGGATTTCGATGGAGGCGAAATGCTAGAGGCGCGCGTACTGTGCAATGTCAGTGCACGTTAAAGAACACCAGACTGTCGTGATTACCCGAGCCCTCAGCTACGGCGTGCCTCATAATCATATCGTGATTTTGGCACGTAAAACCCCGGATTTTATTATTATTATTATTATATTTGTTTAACAGTCATGAGACTTATGTGTCACGAAGACGAAGGTAATGAGTGATGCTTTACGAGGGAGCTAATAACCCGACCGTAGATGCTCTTCACAGTGTTTGCGAATCATACAGACGCTTGCGTTCATTTTTCGTCTTTCAACGTATACGTTCAACTGTCCACGTGTGGGGTAGCAAACTGGCCAGAGTCTAGTTGCCTTCTATGCGTCTATTTCGTTCCCGCTCCCTTGTCGAGGGAATAAGAATGGTGGGAGGTGAATATTCCCAAAGAAATACGACAGATGTCTGAATATATTTCCGGCTTCGTGCCTAATGTGTCGCACTAACGTAATCATCGTAATAACTTTTTCTAGCGCAGACTGACACATATACATTACGATGTATATGTACCAACTAGCTCCCCTTTCGGTATTACTCCAGAACATAATCATTAGGAAGGATACGGTAAGAGTGTATTAACAGCCCGAACTCCTTAAAATGTATATTTCACGGAAAAGACACGCTCACTGACAAACATTTCGATTAGTGCTAAGGTTGTAGCAAGTCTGCAGTGAGCTTAACGGAAATATTAACCGCAATTCATTCTTCATTTCCATTTTTACAGGCATAATTGATTGAGCTGATGTCATCTGTTGCAGATATTTTATTCATCCGGTCCTTTTCGATTGTACTTCTTACGCCTCATAAAAAAAATGCTCACTGATCCACATTCTCAATCTTTAGAACATTTTCTTTGATATAAAACGGCCGTTATGTTCTCGTAACACACTACGATGAGTGTGGATGATGTTCGTGAATCTTCAGATGTGTCTTCAGAACTGCATTGAGCTACTGTCTTCGCAGTTGAAATTTCTTACTGGTGTTGCTGATTGATTTTTCTAATGCTTGAGGCTTTCCTCTTGATGTTCAGTGGAACCCTAGCTCAATGTGTCACTGTAAGTGAATACCACTACAGCACCAAATTTATTTAGTCGCATTGCGACGTCGTTTTCTCTCCGAGTCTTCGTTTTACAAATCTCAGTTGTTCTTGTCTCAGCTTTTTATCTTTCAATTATCTCGAAGAAAAAAAAGCGTAGAAACGATCACTTATAAATATACGGTCCCTCCCTGAGCGCCCAGAGTTCAGCGCGCCAATCGACGCCTCGACAAAGCCTGCCGCAGTTTCTAACAATTCATCAATGCCACACGTTTGGACGGGGTTGGGGTGTCTCAGGCGTAAGTCAATATATCACAGCGTCCACGCAGCATTTCACACTCTTGTCACGTTCCAGGCTGCTAAAGTAGAGACCGCTGGTCCGCTTTTCGATCGTGTCGACGCCGCTTCATCATGGCGGCAGTGCGCATCGCAAGACCCGGATGTGCAGGGTTAACCATCATTCTGAGAGCTCTTATCTATGAGAAGTATAAAATTTGCAAAAAAGAGGTCGCTGCCCTAGTTGACAAATCCGCTGTGCGCCGTGCAGTTGAGATTCCACGACTGAGGTGTATGGTTTCCTTACCTTTTTTTTTTCTTCCTCAGTGTAGAAAAATAGACGTCAAAAAGTTTAATGAAACCACTGTAAAGAAGATCAGGGGGGAAAATGTGTGCCAGCTTCATTTAGCCTACAATAGAAATAGAGTGACTCATTTATTCGGCAACCAAGCTTCCTTACGCAAATATCTTTCTCGTTAGCTATAGTGCATTCTGAGATAACTGCATATAAGATGACCGCAGATCGGCAAACATATTGTGACGATGGAAAGCGTTTATTTACAAGATGGGAAAATGCAGAGGTGTAGCTCGGCCAAGAGTCAACGGCGTCGCTCGCGAGCCAGTCCAGCCTCGTTCTCCTCTTCGTCGAATCTTCCCTCGCGCGTTTCACTTCCCGGTTCGCAGACGATGCCCTCTGGGCGAGTCACTCAGATGGTTGATGGTAGCACGGCTTAAGGCGCGCAACGTGTGCCAGCTGTGTTTTGCTAGAGCGGCGACCATTGCTTGTGACGCTTGAGATTACGTACGTGACGTCGCTGAGGCGGTCAAGAATGACGAATGGACCTGAATAGTGGGCCAAGAACTTCTGGCACAAACCACGTTTGCGGACTGGTGTCCATAACCACACAAGATCGCCCTTAGTATAAGATACGGAGCGATGGCAGGCGTCGTAACGTTTCTTAGAACGCTGTTGGGATGCCAAAGTTCGAAGGCGTGCGATGCGACGGGCTTCTTCTGCGCGGCAGAGCGTCTCGGCTACCGAGGTTTCCACGTCTAGCGTGAAAGGTAGTATAGTGTCGAGACAACATCGTGGGGAACGAGCGTACAACAGGTAAAATGGAGAGTAACCTGTAGTCTCATGATTCGCGGTATTGTACGCGTATGTGATGTAAGGTAGCACTTCGTCCCAGTTTTTGTGCTTGGAATCGACATAAATAGACAGCATGTTCGTGAGAGTCCGGTTTGTGCGCTCTACGAGGCCATTGGTCTGCGGGTGATATGGTGTGGCATGGCGGAAATGGCAGGCAGACAGATGCAGGATCTCTTCAACGACGTCGGCAACGAACTGTCGTCCGCGGTCGCTAATGACAACGCGTGGAGGACCATGGCGGAGAATTATAAAGCGAAGCATAAACTGCGACACGTGCATGGCCGTTGCAGCAGGTATTGCAGCAGTTTCTGCGTAGCGCGTCAGGTGGTCAACACAGACGACGATCCATCGATTGTTACTGCTCGATCGTGGAAACGGACCGAGAAGATCGACACCAACTGTCTCGAAGGGAGAGTTAGGAGGTGGCACAGGATGGAGAAGTCCTGGCGGTGTAGCCGTGGGACGCTTGTGTCGTTGGCATTGTTCGCATCCAGCAACGTATTTTTCCGTGTCGTGTCGCATCTTGGGCCAATAGAACCTTTGCTGGATTCGTTGAAGCGTTCTGGCAAAGCCCATGTGGCCGCAGGTTGCGTCGTCGTGTAAGGACTGGAAGACGTGAGCCCGTAAAGTGCGTGGAACAACTAGAAGCAGACGGGCGCCTTGTCCGGAATAATTCTTCTTGTAAAGGACGCCTTCATGAACCACGAAACAGCTTGGATTTGCGTGTTCATTCGCGGAGGCGAACAGAGAATCTAGGGAACGGTCCTCGTGTTGGGCTGTCCGGAAAGTCGCGAGGTCAGGGAACTCGGAGGTAATAGCGTCGATATACTGGTCGAAGTTGTCAGCGTCGCACTCAGTCGTCGGTAGAGGAAGGCGTGATAGGCAGTCGGCGTCTGCGTGCCGGTTACCGCTCTTGTAGCGTACAGTGAAGTCGAACTCCTGTAAGCGCAACGCCCATCGCGCCAGTCGTCCAGATGGGTCTCGGAGACCTACCAACCAGCATAGAGAATGATGGTCGGTGATTACCGAGAAGCGACGGCCGTAGATGTATGGGCGAAACTTGTGCACGGCGAAAACGACGGCGAGGCACTCCTGTTCTGTGACTGTGTAATTTCGCTCTGCCTTGCTCAACGAACGACTCGCATAAGCTACCACGTGTTCAGCATTGTCATGGCGTTGAACGAGCACAGCACCAAGGCCGATTCCACTGGCATCTGTGTGAATTTCCGTTTCAGCAGAAGGATCGAAATGGCGTGGTACCGGTCCTGAAGTCAGTATGAACCGAAGCTGCTGAAAGGCTGCTTCGCAATCCGGTGTCCAGTGGAAAGGGACGTCCTTTTGCAGCAAGTCAGTCAGTGGTTGTGCTTTATCAGCGAAATTCGGGACAAAGCGGCGAAAGTAAGAACCAGTGCTGGGCAGTATCGAAGATACATGTATCTTAGATACTATTTTAGATACTCTTTGGGTATCTTGTATCTGTATCGCGATACGTCTCGCAAAACAAGTATCTGTATCTGTATTTCCGATACATTCGATAATGTATCGTGTATCTTAAGATACAAGATACTGCTATCGCAACACAACTGTGCGAAACAATAATCGCTGGCCAAACCCAGCTCCTCAAGCTGGTACTGGCGCCACTATGCCATTTGACCAAAACTAAAGGCAGTGATGAAATTTTCTTTCTGCCAGTGCCCTCCAGTGAGGACAGAATATGAGGTCTGCGTGTCCCTTATTGGTGGAGCAGAGTCACGTGGCAGCGCTCGCGCAGTCTCGAGAAAAACAAGCGCGCGGACGTCTACGCCCATCTCATGTACCTTCTGTTTTCTCAATCTTTTTCTTTCTTTTTATTTGCGCCACTGCCATGACACTTGCTCTTAACCACTGTCCTGCGCCGAGTACTCCAATGCGTGCGGCGTCTATCGCGTAAACTCTGATGTTGCTATAGCGTCCTTATTGAAGATTCTCTTGCGTCTTGCTTTGTAACGAAATCTGACGCCTGCAAGGATGGGGTTGCTTTGCGTCTCGTGGCTTTTACATATCAGCGATTTGAAGGATCTCGGGGATGTATGTTTGACTTACATGCAATAAATTAACTTACATGCAAATAAGATTCTAACAACTTTAGCACCACTGATACTGATGCTAAATATAATAGAGCGAGCGTTTACCTAACAGAAGATATCTTGGCCTACCGTATTTTATTGCGATAGCAATTATATGGACAGTCTCGGCTGGAAAATGTCCGTCCCCGTCGCCGTCATGCACCGTATATGTATAAGTATGTATATATATATAAAAGCCCCAAAGAAAAATAATTCAGAAAAATGCTTCCGAAGCGCGGAATCGGACCAGCGACATCTTGCTCCGCAGCGAGTGGCGCTATCCACTACGCCACGAAACGCAGATCCTCCACGTAGCTAACGGCGAGCGTTATATACATACCCTTTACCGCTGGACGGACTCAGAGACGGCAGGCGATAATAAGCGTTTCTTCATTACCAGCGAGATGGCGCTAGCAGCACGACGGGCGCATTTAAAAGTCGTCGTCGAGCTCGCTCGCTTCTTATATTTGCGCAGTGAGAACATTGCCCTTCCGTTGTCTGCTCGCGCGCTTTTCTCGCGGTGAGGGGAAGAGGAATGTTTCACGCTTTCACCGTGATGTCCGCGCTCATGTTACCGAGCGTACGAAAGTCACTCGAGCTGAAGGGACGCCGCTAAACGAACAAACAGAAGATGAGCGCGAACTATCAAGTGTCACAGCTCAACAGTTGAAGCACGCTAGTTTCCTTCGCTGCTTCGGCCGCCTTTGCAACAGGAACGCTGTTTTTTCTTCCTGCTGTCTTTATTCAAAGGATTTATGAAATCGTAATTTGAATGTTAGCAGAAGTGCTTTATTGGCTGTCCTTTTACATCTCATACATTAGCTAGGTCTCTGTACTGTTTTTTACGGTCTGGTCACTGCAGTATATCTTTTGTAACGGGCTATCAAAATAAGATCTCTGCTTTATTCTTTTGACTGCATTATTTCTACTACTGCTTACACATTCACACGTTGCCAAGGCGATTTTGAAAACATTTATAGTCATGTGGGCGCGCCTTGAGTATACAGTACAAAACATTCTTTACCGCTTAGTAAAATAGCGAAATTGAGTTTGCGGTATAAAAGAGGAAATTATTAGGAGCCATCTTAAAGATGTTAGGTAGGGAGTTCGAAGAACGCTCTTATACCGAATGCTCTGTTTTTCTGATGAGCGTCCTAACGACCCGCTTCAGGCAATTTTCCATAGGAACTGAATTTTCTATTTTCTCACCTTCACAGGTGAGTTGACGACACTTCATGCTTAATTGTCATAGCTAATAAGGGCACCGTCTGTATCGTCTTTCTGTACTCATTTAGTGTGAATGTTTGATACGGAACCGCCTCTCTATTTTACCTATATTTGTTTTCCTGTTTTAGGCCTTCCTGAATTTTTTAGTGTTACTAATCACCACGTAATCAGAACTATAAGTGGCAATAGCGCGAAGGGCGGCGGTATCCCGCGACGCTTTGTGCAACTAAACAATACGTCTGAGACTTTTCTGGATTGCACATGTTTTCTTGTTGAAGAAAAATCGTTAAAAGATTGTACTTTAGTGAGTATGTCAACAAAGAATCCTTTATGCCAGCAGATAAGTACAATATGAAAATTCATTGCAGTTTTACATCCTCTACGTATATACCAGGGGTCTCAAGCTCGCCGTATAGCCAGCGGGCCTCAGTCACCAAATGCAGTCCCGCAAGAGCCAGGGCAGTAAAGTGAAGGTTGAAAGGGGGGGGTGGGGGAGAAATGGCTTGAACAAGATGACAGCAACGTTGCCATTTGAAAGGAAGCCTTTCCCATATCTCATATATAAGTCATTTCTGAAAGTACTTTGGAGTCAGGATTCGAGAAACATCGATACCGTTCTACAGAATGACTGAAATCGGGACGCGGATTCTGAAATATATAGTTTGTGTTAATAATAATAATAATAATATCTGGGGTTTAACGTCCCAGAACCACTATGTGATTACGAGGGAAGTAATAGTGGAGTGCTCCGGAAATTTGGACCGTCTGGTGTGCTTTAACGTGCACTGACATCGCAAAGTACACGAGACTCTAGCATTTCGCCTCCATCGAAATGCGACCGCCGCGGCCGAGATCGAACCGAGTTTTTGTTCCACGTTTATGTTTCAACACATGGTGACCACATGTCCTCACGAAAAGAATGATTGAGACCAGTCATGTCATTGTAGCTCATGTAAATACTTATTAACAAAATAAAAACAAATGGGACGAAGACGGTCGTATGTGCGGGCCGGGCCGCGTACTTGAGACCCGTGGTATACACAATGAGTCAAGAAAAAAAAAAATTCGCTACTAGCGTTCTTGCTGCTCTGCACCTGTCCAGTGATCCGGTATTGCGCCAACGGTATTTTACGGACAAGGCAAAAGTCCACACCGGTATTTGCGCCATCGTGCGAAGGCTTCTTATTGAAGTTCTTGTGATTAGATGGCAACCCGTTAGCTGGTCGGCACGCAAAGCAGCGACTCCCATCAATTGCAAAAATTACAAGCAAAAAGCACTGTCAGCGAAGTGTATAAAGAGCTGTCCTGTTAAGAAGCTAAAACAAACGCCAATAATTTATTTCAGAAGGAAACCGATGAATTTACGGAAGAAGGGAAAATTTTTGTGATACTAACAGACATTTCACTCATGTTCTTTTTATTTTTTTTCAAACTACTGAGGAACGGAACCTGATACCTTTTCATCATCTGGACTCACCTGAATAAAATCATAATTACATTCTCACTATTTCATGAACAACATTTTCATTTTAGAGCCGTTTGTTCGTTTGCCTTCCTTCGTTTGAGATTTTCAATTGGGCCTTGTACGTGTGTTTCTTATGTTGTACCTTGCCCCTCCTGCTTGGGCCACATGGCCTACAGTACAATGTAAATAAATAAATGAAACGAAATGGGTCACAGTTAAAAAATTTTCAAGGAGACATTTTTGTGCGTAGGCGTTTGCTGCTACATTATATGGGCTTATAAAAACAAATTTGCGAATGTATCGAAGTATCTTAAGATACAATTGCCAAGTATCGTATCGGATACAATTCTTCTGGCAGTATCTTGTATCTGTATCTCAAATACTTCTTGCCTGAGTATCTTGTATCGTATCGCGATACAGTTTCAAAGTATCTTTGCCCAGCCCTGGTAAGAACACAGGCCCAGGAAGTTTCGCAGCTCCCTGAGGGACTGCGGCTGCTTGAAGTTGCTGACAGCGGCGACTTTCTGCGGGTCCGGTCTCACGCCATTTTTATCCACCAGGTGTCCCAGAACCAAGGTTTCACGTTCTCCAAAGCGACATTTTTTTTAGTTCAGTGTAAGCGCAGCTTCCTCCAGACATGTTAGAACAAGGTCAAGGCGATGATTATGTTCTTCAAATGTTCGGCCAAAAATCACCACATCATCCAGGTAACACAGGCAGATTTCCCATTTGAGGCCCCGCAAAACGGTGTCCATATATCTTTCAAATGTGGCGGGGGCATTACACAAGCCGAATGGCATAACATTAAATTCAAACAGACCGTCGGGTGTAACAAAAGCCGTCTTTTCTTTGTCATCCGGATCCATGGGAATCTGCCAATACCCGGATCGCAAGTCCACCGATGAAAAATAGGACGCTGAATGCAGGCAGTCGATGACATCATCGATGCGTGGAAGCGGGTACACGTCCTTCTTGGTTATAGAGTCGAGACGTCGGTAGTCCACGCAGAACCTCCAGGACCCATCTTTTTTCTTGACCAAGATAACAGGCGCGGCCCAGGGACTTGACGATTCTTGGATTACGCCGGAGGTTAGCATCTCGCTGACTTGCTGTGAAATTACCTTGCGCTCTGACGCAGAAACTCGATAAGGCTTCTGTCGGAGGGGGTGCGCAGATCCGGTGTCGATCTTGTGACGAGTGCGTGTGCTGGGCGCCTCAGGTCTACGCGACTTCTGTGCAAAATCAAATACTTTAGCGTGCCTGGCCAGCAGTGTAACCAACACTTTGCGCTTATGCGAGGGAATAGACTTGCTAACCATTTTATAAAATTCTTTTTCCGTGCCGGAGACATCAGCATAGTCTGAATTTGCCGCACTGCTGAGAGCTCCTATGCAGATACTGCACTGCCTTTCAAACATGGCAAGGCGCATTCCCTCTGGTAGTACAACAGACTCAGACGAGCAGTTCACTATCCATAATTTAGCTTTTCCCTCGGTAAGAGACACAACGCAGCGCGGCAGAAAGACGTTTTTCTTCACGCAAGGTAAAGGCAACGGCTCAATCACAATGTCAGGAGAACTGAAACTCGAGTCGGCATTCGAAGCAGCAACGAACACGCTGGCCGTAGACCATGCCGGCAGAATAGCGTCTTTAACTACAACGAGGTTGTCGTCTCTGCTACGCTGAGGCTGCTGGGCGAGGGCAGACAACAGGACCTCGCCTGCCCCGCAGTCCACAGTCGCACGGCACTCTTGCAAGAAGTCAATTCCAAGGATGACGTCATGCGTGGAATGAGCGAGCACTGCGAATTCTGCCTTGAACGCCTTGCCAGCAAAACAGACTGACACAGTGCACACACCTACTGGACACAAAGCCGTGCCGCTCACTGCTCGAAAGGTAGCAGATTTATCCCAATAAAACATAACCTTGCGGCCAAGTCTTTCCTTGAAAATTAAACTCATTACAGAAACAGTTGCACCGGTGTCTACCAGAGCCATCGTGGGAATATCGTCAATGAGTACGTGAACGTTGTTATGAAGCATTGAAACTAAAGGAGGCATACTTGTGTGCAAAGCGGTACGTCCAGCGACCTCGCCTCCATCGGCCGCGCCGGCTAGTTTCCCGGTGGCGGAGATGAAAGCCGCGGCCGGGGTCGGGGGGATGGTGACCGTCGCTGGCGCGTAGTAGGTGGAGTCAAGCTCCTCACAGAGGCAGGCGAGTCGCTGCGGATGATCGGCCGGTACCCGTGCTTCTGGGCAGTTGAATCCGAAGGCCAGTAGGTGTAATCCGGCTGTTGGCTTCGCTGTGGAAGCATCGCTGGTCGGTCAGAAAACGTCGTGGTGGGCGACGTCGTGCGTGGGCGACGTGCGTGGGCGACGAAACGCGCGAGGGAAGATTCGACGTAAGTAGGCGTTGGTGGCGGAGCCCTCAGCCGTGGACTGCGGTTGGAGTAGCTGCGCTCGTCGAAACTCGCAGCATTGATGCTTGCGGACGGTGCACTACACTGCGGGTCTCCAGCTTGCATGGGAGCAGAGACATGGCGACGCAGTTCCTCCCGTACAATCTGACGAATGGTGGAGGAAAGGTCGGCAGGCAGGGAATTTTGGCAGACATCGACGGTGGCAACAGTCGTGACGTTGGCCAGACGTCCGAACTTCGATGTGATGCGACGAGTTTTAAGGGCCTCGAAGGTTCGGCAGTGGTTAATCACGTCGGCCACACATTCCAGGCTCTCCTTGCCAATGAGGAAGTGGTAGACGTCATCGGCGATGCCCTTGAGTATATGGCCCACTTTGTCTTCTTCCGTCATGTGGGCATCCACCGACTTGCACAACTTCAGGATCTCTTCAATGTAGGTTCTGCATGTCTCACCGGTGACTTGAGCCCTCTGCGACAACGTCTGCTCGGCGCGTTTCTTCTTCGTTGCTGGGTCTCCAAAGCATTTCTTAATCTCCTCTACAAAGTGGTCCCAGGTTGTCAAAGTGTCTTCGTGGTTCTCAAACCAGACCAGCGCCGTGAAATCTAGGAAGAGCCCCACGTGAGACAGCTGGCTAGCCGCATTCCAACCATTCGATCGGCTCACCCGCTGATAGTGTCTTAGCCATTCGTCCACGTCATCGCCGGGTTTCCCTGTGAAGGTCCGCGGCTCCCTGTAGTGGTAGGGCGACGTCCTTGCGGATGGTTGCTGGTTGTCTCCGTCAGAGCTCATTTCTTGAGGTAGTGGTGCCAAGCCCGCTAGTCGACGGCTGCGGCGAAGCTCGTATTGTTGCGGTTCCGTCGTTAGGGGACGGTGTCTCTCCGGTATCACTTGGTAGTAGCTGGCTTACCCCGCACCTCCACCACAATTGTGACGATGGAAAGCGTTTATTTACAAGATGGGAAAATGCAGAGGTGTAGCTCGGCCAAGAGTCAACGGCGTCGCTCGCGAGCCAGTCCAGCCTCGTTCTCCTCTTCGTCGAATCTTCCCTCGCGCGTTTCAATATTTAAGCTCCCCCACTGCGGCATGCTTCACAGTCATATCGCGGTTCTGGCAAGCAAGATCCCAGAGTTTACTTTACAGCGAATCCCCACATGGCTAGGTGAAAGCAAATTTCGTCTGTCCTATGTGCGCAAAAACTCCTAGAACACATGTGCCACAGAAATTGGGCAGGCTCCTTTAGTCACCACTGGTCCCCTAAAAATGAAGAAGAGAACGCACGGGCGGTAAACACCAATTAAGATTTCTTGACAGACGTAACCAATAATGAGAAAGACTTTAGTGAACTGCCGAGATTAACCCGGCAATAAACACCGAGGCCGCACGTTTCCGCTTCGTTGGTTAAACATCTGTAAGGAGGACAACCATCAACGTGAATTGTTGAACTGCCATTTGAAAACACTTTCTTGTTAAACTCCTCCTGTACGGGTTCACTTCGGAAACAAATATGAACATTTTTTTTTAATACAAGAATAAGGAGAAGCATCGCGCACTATGCCACTTGAAGTCGACGATTATCAACGCAAACACAAAACAGCTAAACTAATAAAGATGAATAATCGTGTAGGCTTCCATATCAAAACTGCATGTTCGAGCGGCTGTCGCAAAAGAGCTGAAATTCTAACTGATCACGAAACCTAAAATTCAATTTCGCGGCCTGTCGCAGAAATATCACATATCGGATATACTTCCACCAGCAATGAAGATTCAAGCTTCCCGACTCCGAGCAGTTGACCACATTTTTAGACTTTTTCTTCGAATTTTCCTTACAGCTGACCTTGCAGATAGAACTTTATCTGTCCGAAACTGCGCAACATTCCAAAAATCGAAATTGTGGCGTCGTTGATGAAACTTTCGAGTTCCCGGTTTGTACAGAAGGTAATGCTACACGTGGAGTCCCAAGCTGCATCAGTGACGCTATTTTCTGCGAGTGCAACAAAACCAGCACAGACATCGAAGATGGGGTTGCGACGACGACGGTGAATAGATGTGGCAGAGCAAAAGATCACGCAACACGTAAGAACGCGTGGTTTTCAGATAAATTATCCTTTCGTGTATCAGATGTTCCAACGTGAGTGACTTCGCCTGTAGCACTTTTCTAAGAAGGCCTTCCGTTCACAGAACTGTAGCTAACAGATAATGAAATTCTATAAGATATATCTAATAAACAAATAGAATCGAGTACATGGAATCTCTTCGTGAGTGTTTTGCCTGCTGCAAACATGACGCTCGTAGCACAAAATTATATGGTATATATTTGCATATCTTGAGTAACTTTGATCACGTAGTTAAGCGTATCTATGCTTCCTGAAAGACCTTCAGTCGTACAGTATGACACGTTCGTGGCAGAGGTATCGTTGCACCACTTTGTTGACGACGTCGGAGTAAGAATCCACCGGTTGGTTCCTCAGCGGCCAGTATCTTCTTTTCTTCACCAAATCCATTATCAGGAGTGGCATCTGGAAGAACAGGAAAGGGCTGGGAGCGACAAGCGCTTCGTTGATGTAGTGCATCCAGAGCCGCGTCCTGTAAAACTTCCAGTGGACCTCAGCGTTGTCGATTATCTTCTGGAAGGTTCCCGTCACGATGGCAATGAGTGAGTTCAGCATCGCGATGAGCATCAGCACCTGGTAGACAGAGTACATGGTGGAGCCAACTACTTCGGTGAACCTGTGCTCGTTGATGGACCCGTCCTCGGCGTTAGCCACCACCACGTCTGCCTGATCATCGGACGCGACGCCCAGCATCCGAAGGAAGAGCGTCTTCATGGAATTGCCGAACGATGTGAAAGCTGGGCTCTGTTTCACTTCCTCGCCGTCGGGTTCCGTCCTTTTCATTCCTTTGTAGGGCTCGTACATGCGCGTCAGCCCGAACGCAAACGCCAGCATGATGCAGATACAGATGAAGAAGAACCGCACGATCTCGATCATCATGGATGAAATAGACACTTGCAGCGGTCCTAGCTTGGCGCTCTCCTGAAAGTAGAACATGAGCTTGAAGACGCTCATCACAGAGGACACCGCGAACAGTGCCTCGTGTATGAGAGTGCTGTCCATGCTGGGCCAATCCTTGCGAGGAGGTACGGTACCTCTGCTCGGATCTCCTAGCAACTCCGCCCAAGCGACAATCCAAAAGATGAAAGTGAGCAAGAATAGGCTGATCATGGTTATGTCGTACCAGTGCCACATGCTGCTGAAGTATCGCGAAGCGCCGATGGTATAACAGTGTACGATCTCTTCGAAGACGAAGCCCATTACCCAGATGACGATAAGCCACTCGACCCCGGTGTGAGGAGCGCCCCGGGACGCTCTCGCCTTGTCGAGACATATCTGCATATACACGAAGAATACGAACATGAGCCTCGCAGCGAAGTGGTTCATGTACTTGTTCACGGGGCTCGACCAGTGCTTTGCCATGACCGACTGCGGCATCAGCTTGACCCAAATTACTACGACGGGCAGCGTGAAGAACCTGATCAAGAAGTGGACGAGCTTTACTGGAAACGCCAGTCGGTTCCACGCTTTGAACTCTCCTTCCCATTCTATGCGAAGCACTTGCTGGACGTGGCCGTGCGTGACGAACTCGCGCTCGTTGTACTGCAGGGCCAGGATGACGCGCGGAAACGCTAGGTGCGCCACCCGGCCTTCGAGCCCCGCCGGTCGTTCTAGGAGTACGCGCGTCTCCTCAACCGTGCGGCATTGGTCGAGCAGGGCGCACGTAAACGTTCGAAGCTTCGCGATCTCCTGGTCGTATTCTCTTCGGAATTCTTCTTCGGCGTGGGACGTCCCGGCCATGCCCTGAGCGTAGAGGAACGAATCGAGTATAGGGTCGCCGGATACCTGGAGCATGTAGTGGGGATTGCAGATGGCCTTGTACGTGTTTAGGTTGCGCGTCGATGCGTTCACTCCTTCTACCCTCATTACCTTGATGCAAGTTTTGCAGAGGCAGGAGGCCGTGTGGGGAGCTTCGACCTCCAGGCCTCGTTTGACGAAGAAGTGTATCAGTGTCCAGTGGCCCATTTGAGCAGCCAGAATAATGGGTGACACGTCAGCGGTGTACGTGGCACTGTGCGGGTATCCACGTTTCTCGCACTGCGGGTCGGTCTTGCTTAGTTCCGCGACGAGGAACTCCGTCAATGGCACGTCGCCCGTTTCGACGGCGTGTAGCAGCACGTCATTGAGCCGGACGCCATTTTGAACCAAGAATTTCACCATCGACAAGTCTTTCCGGCGGACCGCAACGTGAAGCGCCGTGTAGCCCTGACAGTTGACGCAGTCCTTGTTGAGGCTCGCGTGAGAAGCGAGGAACGCCTGCAGATTGGTGATGTCCGCCGCTTCGACCAACTCGAAGTAGCGCACCTCGTCGGGCTCCAGTTCCGGAAGCAGGGCAGGATAGAGAAAGTGCTCTCCCGACTGCTGGGCCAAGGACTTCGAGGAAGCGACGATGTGGACTTCATCTTCGGTATCGGTGACGCCGGCGAGAGCGTGCAGCAGACGCTGAGGGGCTCTCGGGGGCATCTTGATCTACCGCTGTTGTTGTTTGTTTGTTTGTTTTTCCTTCTACACTATGGCACATACCCACTGCGGGGGATTGGCCAAGAATTCATTGTTTAAAATTTAGAAGATAATTTGAAAAATGAAGAATGATTTAAAAAATAAATAAATAAAACGAAAAATTGAATAATAGATACCGTATGAAATATATACTGCAATGACAGTGCGATTGCTCTGGTGGACCAGACTGCCGTATTAACCTGATCAGAATAACTTCGAATAGATTTGTTAAATTTTAGCACTTTTTTAATTACTTAACAAATATTTGCTGGATTCAGAAATAAAATGGTGTACGTTTCGTAGCTTGAATGAAATTACATACCGCATCAAAGGCATCCTGCGGCAATATCCTAAGACTGAGCCACCGAAGCTTAGTACTATTTATGCCGTTAAGTTTAGGCCTAACTTTGAAAGCGGATTGATGAGAAGACTTTTTCTGATAATTGAATATCGGCGACACGGCAAAAAAATAATGCTGAATATTTTCTATTTCTCCGCAGAAATGACAGAGGGTCGATATCGTCAGACCAGCTCTGTGTAAGTATAAGTTACACAGAGCTAGCTGGTCTGACGAAATCTGGTGATCGTAACTTCTATTGTCGAGATTGACTCCACTGAGACTTTCATGGGAATTTTAGATGTTAATATTCTGTCCACGTTGTTAATGACTCCATCCGATTTGTGCCAATTGCTACTTTTCTATATCTTGTTGTCGTTATATATTCTACTATCGTAAGTACCTTAATTATTGGGCCATCCAGCGATGCTCGCGCTAAGGAATCGGCTATTTCATTTAATTTCAACCCACAGTGACCTGGAACCCACAATAATTTTGTGCTTCATATAAGGCGGAATTAACGAGCGTAACGTCTTTAGCGCTGCTGAATTATGTGACGCTGTAAGAGCTGTGCATACAGAAGGGCAATCTGTTTATTATTAACGCAGTGTTCGGTCCGTCGGCAGTAGTGTTCGCAGCGCCATGATGATAGCCATGAGATCAGCTTCCGAAAGCAGGAGTGCAATCTGCAGCCTCACGGCGACTATGACCATCCAAGCAACTGGGAGACGATTCCTACGCCTGCCCCTTCTTGCACCGTGGCCTGTCCTTTCATCATTCCCGGAAGCGTCTGTGGCTATATATTACGTGTTGCGCGTGTACAAGGTAATCTTGTATATATTGTTTCAGAATTCGAGATTGAAATTATAATTTGGAGCAAAATCTCATCATATTCT
Organism: Rhipicephalus sanguineus; assembly: GCF_013339695.2. NCBI lineage: Eukaryota > Metazoa > Arthropoda > Arachnida > Ixodida > Ixodidae > Rhipicephalus > Rhipicephalus sanguineus. The sequence continues at coordinate 79,672,785 of NC_051180.1, forward strand.
ATCCTAATATTGTTAGTCGACCTTTTCCACGGCCCGCAGCTTTCCTTCTTCTCTTCCTCGCATGAATATAGACTTCGCAATAGTAATCCGTCCCAAAGTCTCAAATACCTCTGGTTAAAGAAGTTTGCACGTTTATTTCCTTCTTGATATTAGAGCTTTAGGGTGTTTGTTATGCTTTGTTTCTGCTCTCTCTCTCTCTCTCTCTCTCTCTCTCTCACACACAGACAAGGTTCTTTTCTCCGTAAGTGGCAACTGCCGACGTAGTTGTTTCTGTCCTGTCTGTATATTCTAATCATTCATCAATCAACTGTCTGTACTTGTCACAAACATCCGGACCAGCAATAATGATGACGACAACAAATTCAACATCGTTCTTCAACTCTGACTTATAACTTACAACTAGAGGCCGGATTTTTAGGCACTGAAAAAGCTCGTTTTAGGCGCCAAAAATAGGCAGGCAGAACAACGTTCTAGGCCTCCAATATCGTAAATATAGCCACAATAAACTATCGCATAAATGCAAATAATTTCAAACGAAGACGTGCGCGACCTCTGTCTACGACAGCAAAACAACAATGTTATTGCGTAACATGACACAAAGGAGCCAACGGTTAAACATAGCGTGCTTTGTCCCACACGGTTAGAACTCCCGTGTTCTGCAAAGTGACTCGTGTCCACCGTCAAATCAACACACTCCTGAGTGTCTTTTCGGCATGACTGAGAAGTGCAAAGCCGGAGCAGACAGTCAGATTGTTAAAAGACCTGAAGGTAGGGATTCCTCATATTGGCCGGGTCGAAATGAGCCAATTTCTCCCCTGGCAGTGAACCAATGACGTAGCCAGGCCGGAGGGGGGGGGGGGATGTCGAGCTTCCCCTCCCCGAAACTTTTCAGTTTTGCATGTGTGTATATACACGCATACATACAAACGCATGGATGCTCGAACATAATTAAAGTGTGGTGGTCTCGCCGTCCCTCCCCTGAAAAAGGTTTCTGGCTACGCTACTGCAGTGAACACCTTAAAAAGTAAATTACAAACAAAACAAAAGCTGCGTGCACATCATATATATATATATATTTTTTTTTTTGCTCTTCACTCTCCTTTCCGCTTACATCTCTCCGTGGTTTCGCATTCGCCAACCGCTCGGGCCATGTCAGCGCGGCGGCGAATGCTCACCGGCGTGTCCCGCTTCACTGCAGCTAGCGGTTTGTTCCGGGAGTTGGTTGAACTGAGGACTAGGTTGAACCCCATAGTTCTCAACAGTCAATCTTACGCGGTAATAGGAATAACGGTCTCAAACAGCACCGGGAGTGAAATTTGAGGCTAAATAGCGTTCATATAAGCGCCAATTTTGAAAATAGGTATTTATAGGCATTTATAAGCGTTTAGGCACGAACGCCAACAATAGGCATTTATAGGCACTATAAAAACACTATAAAAGCCCTTCTTAACCTCTAATTCATGCTCATATATCAAAATGGCGCGATAGGAGCGCAAGGAACAAAATAGGCATTTGCCTAAAATCCGGTCTCTACTTATAACGAAGAAACAGTAGCAGAGACGTCCGCTTTTAGATGCGAAGTATTAATTGCTCGGGGGTATGTAAGGCGGCGTGGTAATCCGCACGCAGCTTTGTCCGCACTCACACTATGCATGCGCGACTCTCCTCCTTCCCTCTCTTCAATAGCTGCGTGTTACTCTCTCCACTTCTCAACCAGCACCTGCTTGCGCTTCTCCTGCGTTCTCGCTTCTGCTCTCACGGCGCATACGCTACTTTCCTCCTCTAGTCTCCCCTCTTTCAAATAGTAGAGCGCTGCGCGCGTTCAGTCCAGCGCTTGCCTTGGTTGGCTCCTCTGAAATGCGGGCTCGACATGCCGAAATTCTCTCCTGCGCAGCGCCGCGATAAGGGCCAGCGCATGCGCGTCCCCTCCCCCTCTCTCCCTCTCCAACGCTGCCTCTCTCTCACGCGCCTGTCGACGTTCCCCGCACGCCCTGTGAGAATTAACGGCCAGGCTAGAGGAAAGACACGAGGCGCGTAGTGTTCCTCTTCGCGTTCCACGACGCGAGGTCGGTAGCATGCCCAGCGAACGCCAACGGAACGCGATCGTGCAAGTGCTCCGGCTTCGCATCACCTCATGGTCCCCTTTAGCGGGATATGGTGTAATTTTTTTCGCCGATCTCCCGTAGTGGGTATGAGCCATCGATAGGAACCGTCTATCAGAGGGCCTAGCTGCACATCGTCAGCCCGGGGTCACGTGACCTGCGCAGAACCGTCCCGTATGACGTCAGTGGTAGAGCGGCACGTCGACCCTGGCTCTGGCAGTAGTGATGGTGGCAAAATAGTGAAACCACGAAGCGGCGTGGCGTTGGTTACTGGCGCCTATGAAACAACGAAATGTCTCAGCAACCTTCTTGGACAAAACAGCCCAAAAAGCCGAGAAATATTTCCCTATCATGACTCGCTCGCTATCGCAACTTCAGTGCAAATTTCTTTTGCGGCATAACCAGCTCCTCGCTGACAGCTTTGTATAACAACGATTCATACAGTGCGTGGGATCTTCTGACGTTTTTCATCCCGCCTCTTAAGACCTTATTAAATGCGAAGCATTTCTTAGCGAACTTCTGCGAGTTTGAGCGTATCTATCTATCTATCTATCTATCTATCTATCTATCTATCTATCTATCTATCTATCTATCTATCTATCTATCTATCTATCTATCTATCTATCTATCCGCCTACGACTTTGTGCTCTCCTGGCCGTTTCGTTAATCGGATGTATACCAAAATTGGTATGGAATACCATGGCCGTATTAGGAACATAAATGACAGATCATAACATGAAAATCATGACATGCATGTCATGAACAACATGATTTACATTCCACGGCCTTGGGGCTCTTGCGGCCATTACGTTAATTTCATATTGTCACGTGGTCGTGACGTCGACGAAGACAGCAGTCTGCCTTTGCAGGGTGAAACTGTTTATTTGGCCGAACTTGTGGCCGGAGAATGAGAACTAGAACTACAGCAATACACGCTGTAAAATGATTGCGGCGAACAGGGCGTCGTCCGTCGATCAACTGACAAGTGGTGAAGCGCGTCGGCTTTTATACAGGCGCTATCGAACTTTCCAGTGATATCGCTGCTCGTTGCGCATGTTCTAGAATAAGCTCGAGCGTTCGCGTCTTGCGCGCAATCTTAACAAAACGATCTACTAATCTCGTGAAGCTTCTTGAACACTGAGGCGCGGTTCGCGCTGAGCGTCGCTGGCAGTCTTTGTGGGCGAAAACGGAATACAACAAAAGTGATAATAAGGAACGCACGTGGCAATGCCCCCCTCTGAAAAAGCATCGTCCCGATGCTTAAAACAGAACATGGGGGGGGGGGGGGGGGTTATGGTCAATGCATGCAACAATAAATAGCAAAAAAAAAGAAAGTACAATAAACAATAATCGCAAGCAAGAAAGTACAATAATAAAGGAAAAGTACAGCCTTCAGATCACTAACGCGCGTAATACGGCTTGAGGCGCACGACATGGACGACTTCAGGTCGTGCACGGCGCCGCTGAGAGTTCGTAATGCCGTCAGGGACAACCTCGTAGTCGAGTGCGCCGAGGCGTCGAAGTACCCTGTACGGTCCGAAGTATCGTCGAAGAAGCTTCTCACTAAGTCCCCGTCGGCGTATTGGCGTCCATACCCACACACGGTCACCGGGTTGGTATTCCATGTGGCGTCGCCGAAGGTTGTAGCGGCGGCTGTCAGTCGTCTGCTGGTTCTTAATCCTTAGGTGGGCGAGCTGTCGTGCTTCTTCGGCGCGCTGTAGGTAGGTGGTCACGTCGATGTTTTCCTCGTCGGTCACGTTTGGTAACATGGCGTCGAGCGTCGTTGCCGGGCTCCGTCCGTAGACCAACTTGTATGGCGTCATCTGCGTCGTTTCCTGTACGGCCGTGTTGTACGCGAAGGTCACGTACGGAAGGATGGCATCCCACGTCTTGTGTTCGACGTCGACGTACATGGCCAGCATGTCGGCGATGGTCTTATTTAGACGCTCGGTGAGGCCGTTGGTCTGTGGGTGGTACGCGGTGGTCCGGCGGTGGCTTGTGTGGCTGTATTCCAAGATCGCCTGAGTTAGGTCAGCCGTAAACGCCGTACCTCTGTCGGTGATGAGAACCTCTGGGGCGCCGTGTCGAAGGACGATGCTCTCAACGAAGAACTTGGCTACCTCAGCGGCACTGCCTTTGGGCAGGGCTTTTGTTTCGGCGTAGCGGGTGAGGTAGTCGGTGGCCACGACGATCCATTTATTTCCGCAAGTCGACGTTGGGAACGGCCCCAGGAGGTCCATCCCGATCTGCTGGAATGGTCGCCGAGGAGGCTCGATCGGCTGAAGGAAGCCGGCTGCTCTTGTGGGCGGTGTCTTTCTTCGCTGACACTCTCGGCACGTCCTTACGTAGCGAGTGACGTCGGCGGCAAGGCGCGGCCAGTAGTACTTTTCCTGTACTCGTGCGAGCGTGCGGGAAAGTCCGAGGTGTCCAGCCGTCGGGTCGTCGTGCAGGGCATGCAGAATTTCTGGTCGCAGTCCTGAAGGTACAACGACAAGGTAGCTGGCTCGGGCAGGAGAGAAGTTCTTCTTTACGGGGACGTTGTTTTTCAAGGCAAATGATGCCAACCCTCGCCTGAATACTTTTGGGACAACGATGGTCCTGCCCTCCAGGTATTCAACTAGACTCTTCAGCTCCGGGTCGGCTCGCTGTTGTTCGGCGAAGTCGTCGGTACTTATGGCTCCCAAGAAGCTGTCATCATCGTGGTCGTCGGGCGGTGGTGGGTAAACGACGGTAATGTCGAATTCTTGAAGTCGTAGGCTCCACCGTGCGAGCCGACCTGAAGGGTCCTTCAAGTTAGCTAGCCAACACAATGCGTGGTGGTCGCTCACAACTTTGAAGGGCCTGCCGTAGAGGTAGGGGCGAAACTTGGATGTAGCCCAGATGATCGCTAGGCACTCCTTTTCCGTTGTGGAATAGTTCGCTTCTGCCTTTGATAGCGATCGGCTAGCATAACTGATGACCCTTTCCTGCCCGGCAGTCTTCTGCACAAGGACGGCGCCGAGTCCTACGCCGCTTGCGTCGGTGTGGATTTCCGTATCGGCGTATTCATCGAAATGCGCTAGTATCGGAGGCATCTGAAGGCGTTGTTTCAGTTGTTCAAATGCTTCGATTTGCGCCGTTTCCCACTTGAATGGCACGTCTGTCTTCGTGAGGTGAGTTAGCGGCTCAGCGATTCGTGAAAATTCCTTGACGAAGCGCCTGTAGTAGGCGCACAAGCCGAGAAAACGGCGCACGGATTTGGTGTCGCTGGGTGGCGGGAAGGCAGCGATGGCAGCTGTTTTCCGCGGGTCTGGGCGAACACCATCCCTGCTGATAACGTGACCCAAAAACAAGAGCTCCTCGTACGCGAAGCGGCACTTTTCAGGCTTCAAAGTGAGGCCGGAGGTCTTGATTGTTTCAAGTACAGCTTCAAGGCGCCGGAGGTGTTCGTCGAAGCTTGAGGCAAACACAACGACGTCGTCCAAGTACACGAGGCACGTCTGCCACTTCAAGCCAGCCAGCACTGTGTCCATAACACGTTGGAATGTCGCAGGTGCCGAACAAAGACCGAAGGGCCTGACCTTGAACTCGAAGAGGCCGTCTGGTGTTATAAAGGCCGTCTTTTCTCGGTCTCTCTCGTCGACTTCGATTTGCCAGTAGCCGGTCTTGAGGTCCATCGACGAAAAGTACTTCGCGTTGTGGAGTCGATCCAGGGCGTCGTCTATCCGTGGTAGAGGGTACACGTCCTTCTTCGTGATTTTGTTCAGGCGACGATAATCGACGCAGAAGCGTAGGGTTCCATCCTTCTTCCTCACTAACACTACGGGAGACGCCCACGGACTCTTGGACGGCTGGATGATGTCGTCGCGTAGCATTTCGTCGACTTGCTTCTTAACGGCGTCCCTTTCTCGCGTCGAAACCCGGTAGGGACTCTGACGGAGTGGTCGAGCATTTTCTTCCGTTATGATACGGTGTTTAGCAAGGGGCGTTTGCCGGACCCGTGATGACGACGAGAAACAGTCCTTGTATTTCTTCAGAAGGCATCGGAGCTGTTGGTGTTGGCGGGCGGGAAGGCTTGGATTTACGTCAAAGGATGGCTCAGGCATTGCGGTTGTCGTTGTAGCTTCGTCAGAATCTGAAAAGGCAAACGCATCGCTGACAGCCAAGATTTCTTCGATGTACGCAATCGTCGTGCCTCTGCTCAGGTGTCTGTATCCTTGGCTGAAATTCGTTAGCATCACGCTTCCTTTCCCTTCATACAGCCGAGCAATGCCTCTTGCGACGCAAATGTCGCGGTCTAGCAGCAAACCCTGATCGCTCTCGATGCCACCTTCGATGCATTCAGCAGTTTCGGTGCCGACGGGAATTATGATGCTGGATCTAGGAGGAATGGTGACTTGATCCTCGAGCACGTTCAGGGTATGTTGGCATGGGTTCGTATCCGGCGGTGTCGCTTTCTCCGACGATAGGGTTATCGACTTGGTTCTTAAGTCGATGACGGCGCCGTGGTCACTTAGGAAATCCATTCCAAGTATCACATCCCTGGAACAGTTTTGTTGGATTACAAAGCTCGCAGGATAAGTCCGGTTGTTGATAGTGACTCTCGCTGTGCAGACACCAATCGGCGTTATTAGATGGCCTCCAGCGGTCCGGATCTCGGGGCCTTCCCAAGCAGTCCTAACTTTCTTCAACTTTGCTGTGAACGGCCCACTGACGACGGAATAGTCGGCTCCAGTATCGACGAGAGCGGTGACGTTGTGGCCGTCGATCAGAACGTCGAGGTCGCTAGTCCGCCGTCTTGCGTTGCGGTTACGTCGCGGCGTCGGGTCACGGCTACGTCGGTTTGCACCGCTGCTTCTGCGTTGCGTCGTCAGGTCTGATTCCGGTCGTAAAGTTTCGTCTTCAGGACGTCGACGTCGTTCGGCGTGCGGCGGGGGTTCGGAACTTCGTCGCGGTGTCGTCGTCGACGGCGGAGGATCTTCAGCATTTCGTCGTTCAGCAACCGCACCTCCACCGGTTGCTGCCCTTAGTTTTCCGGATATGGGCTAGGCGACCGGCCACGGTTTGGGCCAGTGTACTACCGGCGGTGCGGTGACATGTAGCGGCCGGGCGACGGTGAGCGGGAAGGTCGTCGTTCTTGCCACTGTGTGCCTGTGAGGTAGTCGTCGATGTCGCGAGGCCGTTCGCCTGGCTGCGGGCGCGGCGCGTTGACGGGGAATCCGCGGAGCCCCATCTGACGGTACTGGCAGCGGCGGTACGTGTGGCCGGCCTCCCCGCAGTGGTAGCAGAGCGGGCGGTTGTCGGGGGCACGCCAGACATCGGTCTTCCTCGGCGCGTAGCGCGGGGCATAGCGCTGGGCGACAGGAGGACGGTAGGGTGTCGGTGGTGGTGGCGGCGGCGGCGTCTGGCGGCGGAACTGCTGCGGCGACGCGGCGTCTTGACGTGGACGAGGAGCGGGGGCGTTGCGTCGGGCTGCAGCAGCGTAGCTCATTGCTTGTGGCTCAGGCTGCGCTGGTTCAGGTGTTCCCAGAAATTGCTGAATTTCCTGGCGTACGACGTCGGCGATCGGGTCCACTTGAGGCTGGGAGGAGGGCAACAATTTACGCAGCTCCTCCCGCACGATAGTTCTGATGGTGTCACGCAGGTCATCAGATTGTAGCGCGTGAACCTCCCCGAAGGTCGTCGTAGGAATGCGGCGGTTGTACTGTCTCGTACGCATTTCCAGCGTCTTCTCGATCGCCGTTGCTTCCGTCAGGAATTCTTGGACGGTCTTGGGAGGGTTACGCATCAGTCCAGCGAAGAGTTCTTGCTTGACCCCTCGCATGAGAAAGCGGACTTTCTTTTCCTCGAGCATGTCGGGGTCAGCGTGGCGGAAGAGTCGGTTCATTTCTTCCGTGAAGATGGCCACGTTTTCGTTCGGATGTTACGCCCGTGTCTCCAACAAGGCCGCGGCCCTTTCTTTTCGGACGACGCTCGTGAACGTCGCCAAAAAATTGCCGCGAAATAGGTCCCAAGTACGGAGTGAGGACTCCCGATTCTCGTACCAGGTCCTTGCTGCGTCTTCCAAGTAAAAGTACACGTGGCGCAGGTTGTCGTCGGAGGTCCAGTTGTTAAATGTCGAGACCCTTTCAAACGTCTCCAGCCAGGTTTCCGGATCTTCGAATGACGACCCGCGGAAGGTTGGCGGCTCCTTGGGCTGCCGGAGTAGGATCGGCGCAGGCTGCACGGGGCCGGTCATCGTCGCTGCTGTCGGTGTTGGGACTCGGGGCTGCCTGGTTTGTTCGGGAAGGAGCCCGTGCTCTGGCTGTAGTCCCTTCTGCCTGCGGCTTGTTCGACGATCCGGGTTTTCTTTGCCGTCGTCCTCCTCGCGGCTTGGGCTTGGGTCAGCGCTTCGCGGGGGTGTCCGGATCATGGAAGAAGCAGCACCTCCACCAGATGTCACGTGGTCGTGACGTCGACGAAGACAGCAGTCTGCCTTTGCAGGGTGAAACTGTTTATTTGGCCGAACTTGTGGCCGGAGAATGAGAACTAGAACTACAGCAATACACGCTGTAAAATGATTGCGGCGAACAGGGCGTCGTCCGTCGATCAACTGACAAGTGGTGAAGCGCGTCGGCTTTTATACAGGCGCTATCGAACTTTCCAGTGATATCGCTGCTCGTTGCGCATGTTCTAGAATAAGCTCGAGCGTTCGCGTCTTGCGCGCAATCTTAACAAAACGATCTACTAATCTCGTGAAGCTTCTTGAACACTGAGGCGCGGTTCGCGCTGAGCGTCGCTGGCAGTCTTTGTGGGCGAAAACGAAATACAACAAAAGTGATAATAAGGAACGCACGTGGCAATACATACCAAAACTGATATGACGTGACAAGAGTTCATGGCGAACATAATGACAGGTCCTAACGCGCAAATCATGACACGCATGTCATGTGCGGCATGATTTACATGGCATAGTCTCGGGGCGCTCGCGGCCGTTTAAATGAATGGATATACACGAAAGCTGGTATGACGAGACATTTTGACATGACGAACATAACTGACACGTGGTAACATGAAAATCATGACATGCGTGTCATGCACGTCATGATTTACATGCCACGTCATGACGCACTCGCCGCCGTTTCGCTAGGTTGATATACACCAAAATTGGTATTGCGCGATGTGACTGTTTCAAGAACATGAATAACAGGTGGTAACATGAAAACCATGACATGCATGTCATGATTTACATGCCACGCTCATTGTCCGATCGCGGCCGTTTCGCTAGCTTGATATACACCAAAATTGGCATTGCGTGACGCGAATGTATGACGAACATAAATGACAGGTGGTATCATGAAAACCATGACATGCATGTCATGTATGGCATGATTTACATGCCACGCTCATGGTAGACTTACGGCCATTTCGCTCGTTTGATATACACCAAAATTGGTATTGTGCGATGTGACTATAGGACGAACATAAATGACAGGTCCTAACATGAAAATTATGTACGTCATGTACGGTATGATTTACATGACACTGTTATGGTGCGTTTCCGGCCGTTGAGATAACTGGATATATACCAAAAGTGGTATTGCATGACAGGAGTGCGTGATGAACATAAACCACCGGTCATGCAGTGTATATACCAGAATATACGTTTCATTGGAATGCTATATATCACATTGTGCATGCACGCGTGGACAGCAAACATACGTATATGGTGAACTAGATGCCATGGCATGAATGATTTCATTTGGCTCAAAAATGAACAAAGCGATGTATGCAGCTCTTTGCTGGCTGATTCGCATTACATCGATTCCCACAGTGCGTGGGATCTGCCGGATTTTTTTTTCTGAGAAATTCAGCGAATTATCTACGGTCAAACTAGACCATACAATGTAATAAACAATATAGGTCTCTTAAATTGCTGCATTTTAGCACAAAATTGGTTTAGATCTGGTCCACCAGGACTTCACTGACGTCATTTCCGTCACGGAAATGACGTCAATAAAATGAACACGAACGGATGCCATAGAAAAACTAGAAGGAAAAGTTTCGCTGTGTGGGAATCGAACTGTCGCGACGTGACGGCGTGCAAAGTAGACGTGCCGCCGTCACTTGTTTAATGAGAAGACGAAGGCGTACGGCCGAGGAAGGAAGCGAGAGGCTGAAGCCGAGCAGCGGCCGTATCGTCCAGCCAGCCAAAAGCACTCGAACGTCCTAACTGCCTCGCGGCACGAGCCACCGGCGCTCGTCGTCTTTTTCTCCGGCCGGCTGGCTGCCACTGGCGCGGCGCTACAGACAGACAAGACAGACAGAGGAACTTTATTGTGTCCTGGGACGAGGGTTCCTAAAAACCCGCGGAGGGCATCGCCCGCGAAGGGGTCGGGAGCCAAAGGTTTCCGATCGCTTCACAGGCTCCCTGGACCGCCCGGAGTTGATTCGCAAGATCCGGACTTGCGATGCATTTTAAGAACAGAACCAGCAACTTTTTGGTACGCGACGGTAGGGGCCCAGAATTCTACCCATTGTGCTACCCGCGCACGCGCACGGAGCTCGACAAACGCGTCCTATATCGCTCACACCTGCTCCTTCTCATTGCGCTCTTGGTTGGCAAAGACGGTGCGCCATCCAGGAGTGGTGAAGCAAATTACCGCATCATGATCGTGGCCTGCGCGATTATCTCCGGAAGCACGCCGTAACGGCGCATTGCCAAAACTAAACGCGGGGGCCATGTCATGACCATGGCCTACGAGAATCGAAACTCCAAATCACGGGGGGCCATGTCATCACACTAATCAGCGCCGCCAGGAGAGCTCTTCGGCAGTCTTAGTGCAGCCGATGCTATCGGCAGAACGCCGTGTACGCGGTGATTTGATTCGCTGACGACGCAGTTGGGTGTTTAGCATTTCGCGTAGTATTAGCATGTGACGCCTCTTCGCCAGCGTAGTGCAGCTTCCACATGCACGAACGGTGTTTCTCGGCCGCCTACTGTTTCGAGTGCGATGGCACCGACTAAGAAAGCTGCCGCAGAAAGGAGATCATGTCGACGGGCGAATGTCGCGCAAGTCAGTGCTTTGGCTCAGTGAGAGAAGCACCAGCGGGAAGCGGAACGCCTTCGCGCGTTCACGGCTGAAGCTACAAACTCTGCATCTCGCGTTCCTGAAGCTGAGCGCGTTGCAACCCAACCGACTACTACAATTATGGTCGTACCTTCGCCGAAGTGACCTATCGGCATGACGCCGCTCGCCAACACGACGCCGCGCAAGAAGTACGAGGTGGTCATCGACCAAACTTGCCACAGGTGTTGGTCATGGTCATTAACGCTAGCCGTCGGGATGGAGTTGTGCCACCAGGCGTCAACGTGGGTGCGTCCATATCAAACGGTGACAGACTGGCGAAATACCCATAGCGATGTGCAAGTTCTTCTCGATGTACGGAATAAACATTCAACTGCTTCTTTGAAGGCACATTTCACTTTCGTGTTATACCGATTACTATGAGAGAGGGATAAACACCATCTTAGAGCGCAGCTCATAGGCGACCGTTTCTGCATTGAGCGGCGTTGCCGTTGCCGTTGTGGCGTAACCGATAGAGCGAACGAGCACGAAAGAGAGCGAACGCGGAGCGCAGCGAGCCGCTCTGTTAGTGTCTGCAATGACTCGTGCCTGCTCGCACTTCTTGTGACAGCCCAACGCATGCCTCTCGCGCACGGGCACGAGAAAGTGGGTTGACCTGCGAGGTTTGGGAGAAGAAGAACACGAGCACGAGACTCCGAGCAACGCTCCGAGTGACGCGTCGCGAAGGGCTGCAAATGAAATACCAAAAAAAAACGCAAGCAAATAGACGCTCAGCGATCCAGACGCATACTAACAGACGTATAATAACGGTGCTTGTTTGTTTGTAACGCATAAAACATTTCCAATTACCACTCGTCGTAAAAAAACAAGAAAATTCTGTTTTGTGTGGTAAGAACATTGAACCCTTCCTTAATGAGAACGCACCTACTGCAAGAAGTCTCGATAGCTTCCACAGCGTTGCACGTGATGTGTGAAGCAGAGCCTGCAATGAACAGAGTGGTGGGCGTAGCACTTGAGCGCTGGCAGTTTCCGCAACAATATGTAACGAATGTTACGTTGCTACAACTACGGATAGCCAAAACTTCAAACACAGTTGGTGTTGGCCCAACACGAAGCTGCGCTCAGAATTCGCATTAGGAAGTATCGTAATCGTCGGTGAATTTTTTTTCCCACAAACCTGCCATCGGCTCTGGTTCATGCTTTTCTTCAGTGAATAATTGCTAGTAGTCGGCGCCTCTGAGGGCTGCTAAACGTGTTGCTCAATTTATTTTAACAACCCGGAAACATTACCACGTGGATCAAGAAAGGCGATTACATCTTGCTGGAAAGTTGCATGCTTCTGACTCTCCATGTTTTCCTATGGTAACCGTTTACAAGCCTTTCCAAATAGTCCTACATCAACTTCGACGCTACTAAGGTGTAGAAGGAGGATGATATAGAAAACTGATAACAACCACAACCTGTCGCCGTAATTAAGTTGAGCTGCTAGGCACGAGGTTGTGGGTTTGAACCTAGCAAAAGTTACTGCATATAGGAAAATGCACGGGTGAGTGTGGCGGTGGTTGCGTGCGCTGTTACCTTATTGCCACGTCGCTATTCAATGTTTGCAAACTGTTCTGTACGAAGCACTGCGACAGTCATCATGATACCATGAGCAATCGCCCCACCGGCTAAAGCCGCCGATCGTAAATCAATTCCAAGCGTACGCGCTCCCGAGTGCGGTTCGCAAGCAACGCACATAACACATGCGATATCGCTCGCTGTATTGAACGTATCCTTTATAGTTCGTTGCGCCGCCAGGTTGTTTACACACGAAGGGACTCTCACAAGTGCTAGGCACATACACATGTTTTCCGGATTCCATCTCTTGCATCGAATTCCGTTCCGCTTGTAGTAGCAATAGATGTGTGCGGAGAGGACGGA